>NC_142244.1:80584165-80885936 GCF_052056855.1 Sturnus vulgaris | reverse complement strand
AAATAAAGAAAGTAGAAAGTAACTAAAAACCTAAAGAAATTGGCAGCATCACAAGTTCTGCTTCTCTCTAAATGACAAACAGCACTTCCCCACTGTGTTACTAAAATCTACAGATCATCTTACAGACAAAAGAAAATAAATTCCTTGCATATGCAATATCTTTTGGCAAAAAATGAATTGAAAATTGCTTATCAGACCAGCTGGATAGAGGATGCTCATGCAATCTTCTATCAGGCTTCATCAGACCAAAGTATTTCTCAGCAACAGCAGTCCAAAGAGAACACTGTGCTTCTAGTAAAAAACAATGACACATCGAGTGGGGAAAACTAACCCAGAGATCAGCACTGCCCTCTCATTTGGCTACAGAAACGTGGAGAGGGACTAACCAATGCCATATGCTTTACCTGACCGGGCACAGTGCCCTGGAGCTGAACCGTACGCAATAAACACGAGTTTGCAAGCACGGCCAGTCAGACAAAGATGAGGTGACCCTCTCTAGGTGCTTTTTCACCATTTGTAAAGTTACACCTGAAGGAGGGGGGTGACAGCTCAGCTCCCCGTGCTCCTGACCGCTCTGAGAGTGTCTCTGTGAGCACAGGGACTGTGCTGCTCTAACACTGCAGTGCACAGCTCACAGCTTGGGGCAAACAGTCTCAGAGCAGCTATAACCTGACAGCTTTATTGCTAGCACCGGCAACACCTGAGGGGAAGGATGGACAACTACGTTGCGTTCTCCCATTTTTCAGCTGTGCTGTTTTCACACACTGTGCAAATTTGAGCTGCCAAACCCAGTGGCAAGCAGACAGAATAGGAGCGACTTAAATTCCCATTTCTCCAGCACGCTAAAGAAATCAGACTTTTCCCAAGCAGTGCAACAAAAAGAGCTGTATTTATCAAGGAGCTACAGCTCCCTGCCCATCATGCCTTCAGCAGCTGTAGTGAGTGAGCTGGGTTCTGACAGACAGCCAAGACGTGTAATCTGAATCCCACCATCCCACTGCTTATTCAGTGCCGATGGCTGATGTTACCCTCCTTCGCTTGCTTGCTCGCTTTTTTTTTAACGTTTTGACACTAGTCCTGAAAAGGAAGGATTTAAGTTAAACCCTTTTCAATAACGCAAATGTGTTTTTTGCAATTAAAGCCACACAATTAGCAATGACAAGCTCAGGTCAGCAGAACATAGATTATGCTGTTCAAATGCTCTGCCACTCAGTGCCTCCAGCAAAAAGCTGCAGGAGAGGAGAAGAGAAAAAAGAAATCTCACACACATTATTTAACAACTTGTGCTCTGATGCACAGCACCACTTGTAGATTTGTGGAGGGAGGTTCATTTATTTATTTACTGAAAATCCCTTAGGCTCTGGCCTCCTTCTCCACTGATTGTATTCCTTCAAGACAACAAGAACTGTTCTTCAGGGCAAGAAAGCTGGTAACATTTAGAATTAATTTCTCAAAAATAAATATTAAACATAATTTTAAAGCCTCAAAATCCTTAACTTAAAAATATTTCCCTTAATTTTTCACAAAAAGAAAAGTATTTGCTTACGATCTCCCTCATTCAGCCACTTGTATTGCCCTAGACAAAGAAAGCAGATTCCTCTATCTCATGACATAAAGAATAATTTTAATTGAATACTGTTCCTTTTTTTTAAAATATCTAAACTGTGTGTCTGCATGTATAGATCATAAACAAGAAAGCTAAGTGTAGGAGCTAAAATAATTTCTAATTTCTTACCAGCTTAAGATCTGTTTCCTCTGAAATGTCTTTATTTCATTACTACAAACATTGGCACCTACAGATCTTTCATATTAACATGATGACGCTGTTTTCACTGTACACAGACAGAAACAATCATATATTTTAAAAGCAAACGTGGTATCATAGCAAAATGTAAGCAAATATACCACTTTGCCAGGATGATTGGTGACTGCCACCTAATAAGTACAATGCTGATTTTGAATTTCAGATCTTGATCACATTTTTGAACCATCTTTCAAGAAAAGCTAGGCTTCACTGCCATAAATTATGAACCCTGTGACTGAAGCTTCTCTTTGTATCTAAGTGCTACATACATGTTTGTGGCATCATTTAACTGACAACAGTACTTTTAAATTAATATGCATGATCTGATTCAAATATTCCTGTGCCTGTAATCACTCCCTTGTTTTCAATGGTTATGAGAGATAAGGGCCTCGACCTTAGAAATAACATATGATACAATGTGAATTGAATTTCATATAAAGCTGAGTTTAAGTCTGTTTATACACAACTTTTAAACAAAAATCCCCAGACCAGCAACAGCATAACCCCTTGTCCTTCTATATGGCAAGTTTATTCCTTCTGCAAGACAAGAAGACTACCACATGAGCCTGGAAATTCCCAGCATAGAATTCCTGACTCATGTGTCTTGCAAAATGATAACACAAGGCTTCTAAAAAAAAAAAAAAAAAGGTGGTAAAGTTAAATAAAGTCCCGTGTCCCTTTTTTTCCTAGTAATATTTTCATTACTTCAGGGCAGAAAAGCAACAATTTCCTCTTGCTAGCACTACAGGATATAGATACAGATATAGATATATAAATATACGTACACACTTATGGGAATTTACTTACTATTTTCTCCCTTGTACCTGTCCTCCCCTTCAAGGTATTTGGGATACAAAACCAAGCTGTCTCTGAGTTTCTGCTGTGAACTTGTACCAGGCTGAAAATTTTCCTTTTAAAGCCAGTTTAATTTGAATTGGTTTTCTTTATTAGTTTTTATAATTCAAAATAAAATAGCATACATCCTTCAGCCCACTTTATTCTACAGGTGATTTTTTTAAAAATAAAAGAAACAGAACCAAGACAACCAAAAAAAACCCACACCAAACCATGTGACCTGTAGATTAAGCTGCACCAAGGCAAAATTTCTGTGGGATATATAAGGAAAATACAGATATATAGATCACATTTCTTACCATGTCTCCAGGATTGACAGAAACTGCCACCACTGTTCCAGGCATGGGAGATCTCAAAATGCTGGAGGTGTCCTCTGCTGCTTTCTCTGGCATGTACTTGCTCAGCTCTGCAGCAACCTTCGTCAGTATTTGCAATTTGTACTAAAGAATAGGAAGAGGACTGGTTTAGAAAACTTTACCTTGGTGAATTCCAGTCAACAACCTTCATTATTTTATGGCATGTTTTTATGAAATACATCTGTTAGCTGTTCTTCACAGGAGTGTCGACAAAACACTGTTTGAAATCTTTATTCAGGGTTTCATTTTCAGGATGTAGAAAGAAAAATATGCAACTCCAGTCTGCAGCAAAGTGCACATAAAACCAAAGAATCAAGTACAGTAAAGAGATGTTGGATTCATTTTAAAATTGGGGATAGGGAGGGGAGATGCAAATTTAAAAACAGAAATGCCCTTATGCTTGCTGCACATTATCTTTGGTCAATATGGAATATTGAGGGATTCTTTTCCAGTGCAGTGATGAATTGGAAATTGACCTTTTGGGAAGGTCTGCCAGACTTTCAATGACATGACTGATCTTAAACATTATGTTTACCTTTTAAACATTTCTTTTTACCATGTATTTAATATTTGAAGTTAGCAATTTGCTCAGATTTTGCAATGAAAACGTATTAATTCAACTTCAATTCTGATTTCTCATGCGTAAGCAGAACAACCAAACGCTGTTGTATTGAATATGCTTTATCTGCAATAAAACTCATCCAGCAGCCTTCACGTGTCTGGAGAAAGCATTGTTTTCTCTAGTATGTTTTACAGCAATTAAAAACAGAGGAGAATACGATGACCCTCGGGTGGGAGCATCCCTTTGAACGAAGCCTTTCGGAAGGCATCTATATGTTGCCTAAAATGATTTCGGCCTCGGGGCTTTTAGTTTTTAAAAACTTGCCATCACTTGGCGAGCTCCCTGCCCCCGGACGGACGGACGGACAGACAGACAGACAGACGGACGGCCGGAGGGAGCGCACGGAGCCAGTAGATGGCAGCAGGTCTCTGTGTGACACTGCCGCCTCGCCGGGGCACAGCGAGCGAGGGCCAGCGCCGCGCTTCATTAATAATTTAAACAAAGGTTTTAATCAGAAGCATCCGACGGACGGCATTTACAATTCAAATGCGTATTTTGCTGATGTAAAGTTCAACACCTTGCTTGGAACAGTATGTTTTCCTCCAAAACAATTAGCTATTGTTTTATTAACAATAAAATGTCTTTACTTCTCATTTTTACGTGGACAGAAAAAATCCGATACCCTTATGGTGAAGGTAAAGGGGGACTCTACCTTCTGCTTCTGTAGGAAGCAGAACAAGGTATTTAGAAATACATGCAAAAGGTGATTAACTCTGCAGTGACATCTTTAAAATGCAGCTCTCAAAGGTAAATTAAAACAACGTAACAGAGGATTATCGTCCTCCATAAATGGTGTGTGGACACACAATGTTTTGTGAGATGAACAGTGCAGCCATTCACTCAGAAATACTCGCTCCTAACCAGAAATAGAGGCAAATAGTTACATGAACAGACCCTGCCACCACACCCCAGTAAGGGTAATAAAAGACCACAGCAATGTTCCCTGAAGCTCTAAGTGGCACCCAAAGATTTCAGGACCCGTTCCCAGCCATGTGCCTCGGTCACAATCACCGTGGCACAGGGACACAGCCCCCTTTTGTATGCAGAAAGCAGCTTTAACTCCAAGCCTCCTGCAGGCATCATCGCGGCAGTTCACGCCGTGGCAGTCACAATTTGCACCCCAAAGCCCAGCCAGCTCTCTCCCAGCTCAAGCCACCGCGCTCAGTGCGCGATGCTCACGGTGCTTCCCTTTTTTCGCACGTGTGCGAGCAGACACGGACACACGCTCCGTGTGCAGGGACAGGGCAGGCGATGCCTATAGGAGAACTGATGACACAAGCTGCAAGTAGAATTGCAGCAGTGTGACAAGTCAAATAATAACATCTTATGCATGTTTCTTTACTCTTGAGTGTCTGTTTTGCAATCAAGACGTACAAGTGTCTGCCAGTTTCTGAAGGATATGATCCTTAAGTGAAATTACTGTGCAAATAAAAGCTTTTTACTCCTATTAAAATTCATCTGAGTCATAAGTGGCAAGGAAAAAACGCTTGCAGAGTGTATTCTGCTGTCAATCCAATAAACATTCTGTGTAGAGGGACTATTTATCAAAGATAAATTGTACTTAAAAGTCCTTCATTAAATCTATGGGGGGGAATATAATTACAACAAATTGCACAGTTTCAGTATCCATGGTTGGTGTCTTCTTTGTACTCAGAGTTTGAAAATAAATTAAAAAAAAAAAAAAAACGAGAGAAAAAAAGGAAGAATGCAGAAATAAGTTATATTTGTGGACTGTATTGTTGCCTCTTACAAGAGACTATTTTGATATGATTTCAAAGGATTAGGTTTAGGTGCCATTTAGTTTTTAAAGCCACATTAACACTCCTGAGCTGCCCAATTTCAAAATTTAAACTCGAAGAGAAAGCCAGACCTTCTGCATTCATCTAGGTTACAGTATTTCACAGGGGTTGAAATACAGAATTCCCTATGCACTACACAACATTCAACAGTGAGGGAAAAACACATTTCTCAGTATGCTGCACTTTAAAGCTCAGTTCTCCACATCAAGCTAAAATATCCCTAGCAAACATTGTTTTTACTATCTTTATAATTTTCATATCTTTTAGATTCCTTTCTCTGCAGGACTCCTGCTTTGCTTGGAGTGAGATGTAAGAGTCAGTACTCTCAAAGCTTTAAAACGTAGGTCTTTGTTATTGATGAGCTGTTCCTTTTCCTTTTGTATTTGTTTATTGTTCTTTAGTCTGTTTGGGGGATAAGCAAGTTACTGTAATCAAAAAGTAAAAAATAACAACAGTAAACTTCTGGGGAAAGGCCTTTTTTGGCACAGTTGGTTCACAAATGACCTTTCAGAATATAAAAAGACATAGCTGAAAAGAAAGGTTCCTTCTCTAGGATTACCTTTGATGTATTTCTGCTGCTGGCTGCACCCCACTAAATACCTGCATAAATATCCCTTTGTGATGCTGCTACTTATCCCTGGAGATGAGTTGTGGAGCAGGGTGCAGGGTGCTGCTCACCGTACCCGGGTGCTGCCTGCAGCTCAGTGAGAGCCACAGGACCTGCCCGCCAGTGCTGCCACAACAAAGACAATTAAGAAAATACCACATATTTTCATTACATGACAAACACTGCTGCTATGCCTTTGATTTAGCGAGAACAATGCTGAACATAGGAAGCAGAAGTTTTGATATGCTGCTAACCAAGTGCGGATGAGATTCTGATTTTCTTCCTTTATGCACAGAAGGAGGAGGAGATGGGAGAAAGAAGAGGGCGTAAATTGGGGAAGGCTGTCAAGTTTGGGTTATAAACAGAGACCAGGAGGTTTCCACTGGCCTAAACCAGAAGAAACATTTGCTGGAGTCATAAATAGATTGCAGGTGGACCCTGAGAGCAGGGAAATCTGCTAGCCATCAGATCTGTGCTGATGAGTAGTTGTCACCAGCCACTGCTCCACTCCACAGGGTTTCAAAGCCCAGTTCCGCCAGCCAAAGTAAAGTCAATAAAGCAGTACCAAAAGGAGCCATACAGCTTTTGATGGCACAAAACAGGTGTTTCTTTTCCACCAGACCACTGGACTCCATAGTCAGTTGACAAAAATTATAGGAGGGAAAAGTGATGTTAACTTAATCGTTTTCTAAGGGTAACAGCATCTTGTCCCACCTCTCCCACTAAATGAATTGGGTGTTTATGTAATGCAAAACTACCACTTACAACCAAATCTCCATGACAAAAATAAGAGCACAAAAAGGTGCAGTAATAGCAATACAGGGCGGGGGGTAGAGGGGGAAGAAAGTAAATACAGTGAAAATTATACCTTGGGTTTTGTGGATTTTTTTTTGTCAGTACATTCCCTACTGATCCCCCAAGTCAGTAGACAAGTAGACTGATTGCTACAAAAAAAGATAGCTAGGGCATATCTCACCCCATCTGTGCTTAAAAACGAGTTCTGTAGTTTGCACAGATACGGTTCCCTTATCATATACATCAGAATATTACAAATCTTCACCAAAATGCTCAAAATTGCACTCTGTTACGTCTCACATTAGTTTATTAAATATGATCTTCCCTGTACACTTGAAACTCATGTCCCCAGAAGCTGTAAATGTTCAAACTCCATTGGAGATTTTATAGAGTAATCACTACCCATATGTTACTTACGTTAGTGTTTGGACTGCTGACCAGATGTGGATTTTCAGTATGCTTTACCTAAATGTTCAACCATGTTTTTCAAATGTCTGTCATTCCTGTGGTCAGAAGGATGAAAATCTGACGTAGCTCAGATTTCAGTAGAGAAACTGTCTGCTGTGTGTCTTCATTATTTTCACTAGCCTCACAGTCTCGGGTTTGGAACTAGTGAAATGTATTAACTGTGGTCACATAATTTCCCTTCAGCGTTCCCAATCCACATCCTGTCTCAAGTCACTTCCCTGTTGTCACCTGTGGTTTGACGTCACCAATTCACATGGAGTATATTACTCTGCATTCAGTGGAAGCAACACCAAGCAATGTTCCAGTTCCAAACACAATGAGCAAGCTGCCTTTTTTATTAACCATTATACACGTCAACATCATGACCATGTCCTTGCTTAGATTTCCACCACAGCATCTAAGCAGGAAAACAATGAACTTATTCGTATTATTTGAGGATGTCAGAGCCACCTTCATTCAGAGTCAAGGATTCCTTACTGAAACGAGGAGATAAAGGACATTTTGCAAATCACAGAGGCTTTTTTCCCCGAGCTCTAAGTTCTAGAGCTAATTTGCTTCCACGGGGTGGTGGTGAGGATTGGCATTAACACCTGTACAAAATAACAGCACTTTTAGTCTGATGGGGGAGCAAACACTCAAACTGTTACAGAGACAGCTGATGAAAAAAATAACAATACGAAAAATCTCAAAACAGTCAGAAAAATAATGAGCCTCTAGTAGCAGCAAAAGAAAAAGAGAACCGAAAGTAGCCTCACCACCACGCAGTACTCACTCCAGCAGCAGAAACTTAATTAGACTTGTAATTCAGCCACATTTCCCACTTCCCATTCCTTGTGTGATACACAATTAACACTCTAGAGAAACCTACGAAGGGTTAAAGCCAGGCAAAGAATAGCTTCCCTCGGTTTCAGACGGAGGCCGAGCGGGCAGAGGCGGGAGCGGACAGCCGTACGGACAGGCGGACAGAAGGACAAGCGGACAGAAGGACAGAAGGACAGGCGGACAGAAGGACAGGCGGCGCTGTGCCCGGCCGGGCGGCGCGGGGAGCCGCAGCTGCCGCCGCCGGAGCAGCGCCTTCGCACGGCGCTTTGACAACTCCATCAGCGCAGTCTCAAGGTAGCTGTCAATCAGGATGCATCATTTAATACAACAGCACACTAAGGATTTTCTCCTACAACCCACATGACAGCGTATCTACAGCTCTATTTATATCAGCGCCCAGTTGTGTTTACAATGCTGTTGTAATTAGAAAAGATGCAACAGGCAGCAATATTATTCAGATTCCCATTTTGCCATGCTGCCGTGTAAAGTGCGATCTTGCTTCACAGAGTCATGCTAAATGACAAAAGCGCTATTTTCTTCAGTCTCTGTGCTCAGACAGCACTTCATTTGCAGCTATCTATAATTAGATTAATGGTGTAGTGCCGTACAAAGCAGGCCCACTTCACATCAGATAGCATATGAATTAGGACAAACACTTATTTCAATTCCAGGCAGAGAAAGCAGTGACTGGGGTATTTAGCATACCCTTTATGGTGGAATGAGATGTTAATTGTGTACCATTACCTCTAAACTGCTTGCTTGTTGTATAAATCACTGTGCTAATTGATGCAGAGATAGAAACGTAGCCACAGGCAAGAAAGCAACGGAATGAGAGCTGAAGATGGTGGATAAAGGATTATCGGGTAAAACCATATGGAGATGAGATTCCTTTGAAACCTGCCCACAAGCACTACTACTATGAACTACAGGGGGAAAAGTGCTACACGGATGCTTAAGGAAAAAAAAATTATATAGTTTACATCATCGTTTCAGAACAGAATCTTAGAAGCGAATCCAAGCCAAGCAGAAAACTGAAGAATAAATGTGTGCAATGAACTTCAACACGTGCTTCCAAAAGACAAGTAGCAGGCTGAGCCTGGCCTGGGAACAGGCACCACACTGCCCGGATTGGGGGGCCTGAGTTAATAAGTAACACTTGCAAACTATGCAAAGCAGATGTTCTCATGACCCTACCGAGGACTAGAAATGCTGGCTCTGAAAACATAAAATTGCTGTGCAAAAATAAAATAAAATTTAAAAATTATTTTGAAATATAGAAAAACCAACCAAGACATTCAAGTGGCTACTGATAAACTAAATGTCCTAATAAGGAGGAAGAAGGGAAGCAGCTTTACACACCTGAAATAAAAATTATTCATATTCTGGCCCATACATATGCAGACAAGAAAACTCGCAATAAATCCCCCTCCGTGTAGTGCACAAACAAGAGGAGAACCTCTCAGAAGTAACAAGTAGATGTATCAGCACCAAGACTATCAAACCCTGCTTTTTCTCGATGAGTTTGTAGTTGTTTGTCATGTAAAATACCATCATAGCCGTGGGGGTACTCTTAGCTGCATTCCCCAGTCTGCATTCTCTCATCTTAAAAAAACTGGAGTTTAACCAAACCCTCTGACCACACTCCCTACCACACAGAGTTGCAGCTTCCTCCTCCAACTGGACACATTTTATTCAAGAAATAGGTTGGCTCATTATGCTTTTGGGATTCTTCCTTCTCTAATATGCTTGGCTGAAGTCCACCAGCTGAGTCAAAGGTACTGCAAAGCCAGTGAACAAACACACACACGGAGCCTTCAGCATGCCTGTCTCAGCCTTAGTTTCCTAAAAATAGCATTAAAAAAGGAAGATGAGCTACAATACCACATTCAAGGACAACTTGGTGATGTGCTCACCTTTGAGCTATGCTTATTCCCCCACAGACACTGCAAATCTGTTTGGAATCATTTTTATTCTGCCAAAGAGTGGCTCTAGTACACCTGCTGGAGTCAACACCACTGCACTTTGAACCTAAATCCCCCCTTTCCCCTCTGCTCTCCAAATTATTGTATGAACTTTTTTTAAAGTTTCTTGTTCAGAAAACCTGGTTGAACTTGTACACAGCTAAGACTTAGCTTCATACTTTGATCACTAAAAAAATGCTAGCAACTAGAATACCACACAGTGTCCTGTTCTAAGAAAATGTATTTCCTTCTCTTGCAACAAGATACCTGAGAGCAAGTGCTGACTTTCAGCCACAAGCTCTAAGATCTCAGTACAGTGAAATAAACTTCCAAAAAGTACAAGGTTTGTTCCCCTTGAGTGCTCAATCCCCTCTACTCCAGGGTTTGATATTGCCTTAGCTTAAAAGAGCAAAGAGAATGCATTATGTCTGCTAGACACCTCAGTCTCCTAAGGTTCATTAAAAAGAGTGAGATGCTAGATTTTACAACTTTGTTTTTAATTTTCTTTTGGAACTACTTGTTTTTCCTAGTCATGGCATCTAATTATTACTTGAGGCTTGAGGTTAAAGTGTTAATTATTACTTGGGGTGGGAGTATTGCAGCAGTGTCTATTCAGTTCCCAAAGAAATACACATAACAAATATATATGCAGATGTGTACCCGTGTATATAAAGGGAGGGCTTAGGGGTGGACAGTTACCCATTACAAACAAGTAGGACTAATGTACAAATTACTGCTTGCTGCAAAAATCAAGTGAATAGCAGAGGAGAATCATGTACTTGTTGATGAAGTGCTTCAGTTACTCTGAGAGGAACCTTTAGATTATTTCCAACACAATAAACCAAACAGGAGTAAGCAGAGTGATGGCAAAGATATTTTGACATGACAATAGAGTTCCACAGTTTTAGATTTTGGTCACCAGACATCCTAATCTAAGGATATTCTTCTTTATCACTAAAGATTATAACTTTAGGGAAACACTAGCTACATCTGGACAACCAAAGGGACCTAAGAAATAGAAATAAATGGTAGCAGAAAAATGCCCGTGTTGACTACTTTGAAATAACACCTCCCAAGTGTGCAGCTGGTTGATGTAAATGGAAATGCATTGAGGAAAAGAGCTGTGAAGCTGTGTAACAGTCCTGTTCCTAATCATTAATCCGTTTTTTTAGGCCATTTAAACTAGCCCATTAGAGCCTGTAGCAAAATGCCAACACTCCCATCACTTGCATGTCAGCAGTGCTGGTGTTAACAGGAGAAAATATATGGTTTCTATGACTGTGCCCCAGTTCTACAGCATTTGCTACTTTTAATTGAAAGAGGCAGTTAAGCACAAGGTAAATCATTCAGTTAGCCAAGCTGTTTAATAACACATAATTGATAATGTCAATATGCTACAGTGACATAATGCATCACTTTCATCACCCTTATGCTTCAAATACGGTCAACTTATACTTCAACCATTTACTTTAAATCTGCTATTTAATGACAAAGCTGGAGAGAGCTGCCCTGAGTACCAAATGTGGACCATAGGTAAAACACACACCACTACCTCAACTCATCTGCAGGTTGGCTAGAAACGAATTTCTGCCACAGCACTTGCAACTTTCTGAAAATGGTTTGGTTACCTTACTAGTGACTTGATTTTTGCCTCAAAACACCAGAAGTTCCTACTGTAGTAATTTCTATTTCTCTGATAAAATCTGTTGAAAAAGAGCATGAAAATACCTGCACAAGAAAAGCAACTACTTGCTTTCTGAACTCCCAATCCTGCAGGCTTTTGCCTGACCTTTCACACGTGACCAGGCCAACAGCAACCATCACGACTTCTTTTTACTATAAGGCAGATGACATGCTTATGTTTACAAAATCATACCCCGCAAACATGGAATATGATCTAGAGTAGGAAAAAATATATCTTGTAGTATGTACAGACAGTGTGGTTAAACATGACTAAGCTTATTAGATAATACTGGGGTTTTTAAGATTTATTAATTTTACAATAAATTTCATTTCTACAAGTATTTTAAATGGGCAAGAACATTTGACCTGTTTATTTTATATAACAATAAAAATGTAACGCTGACAAGAACCATGCAATTGGTTCTGCATTGTGTAGCAGAGAATACCCAGATGGCTGCAAAATGGGATGGGGTTTTGGTTTCATTTTTCAAGAAAAACCAGCCCTCTAAAAAACCCAAACAAACAAACAAGGCACAAAACCCCTCAAAACAAACAAAAAACCAAACAAACCACTTAAGTGATCACTGTTACAGGATGCATGCAGGAAAAGGTGAGGGGCAGACCCAGTGGTAGCAGGCAGTATTAAGTGTTGATATTCTGAACCTCCATATAACTGATATTATATTCTGAATATTCTGAACCTCCATGTAACTATACCTTTTACAGTTACCTGCAGATAACTATAATATTTGCTTGCCCTGAGGTTTCAGCTGTACCACAGACAGCATGGCTAGAAAGGCTCAGTATTCTGAAAATAAAAACATGCTGCCTCATAAGTAGCCACTTGCCCTGCTCCTGTTCTTACCCTTGGGAAGCAGCTGTAGAGGCAGAGGCAGTATCATCACCTATGACTACATCTTTAGATCTTGCAGAGAGAAGTTTGGTTCAGCTGTCCTGGAGTTCATTGTCTGAGGAGTTACGCAGATGTCCCCAGCTAATAAAGGCTGCCACGAGATGCACTGGCCACAGGTGACTACAAAGTGGGTTGGTTGTATGTCTTGACACAGTAAAACTTGTTAGAGTAAGGGATTCTCACAACAGTAAAAAGCAAGTCCACTGACAAAAAATGAGACAAGGCTCACAAAAGCAACCTGTAGAGTCTGGTGTGACTAGAGACCAAGGTAATTACTTATAAAAAGGGAAAAGCCAAAGATGTGTAAAACTGAAGGACCAATTACATAGCAGTCCAAAACCTGTAGGATATTTATTACTCTTCACCCTAATTCCTTTTGGTTAACTATAAATTTGTAAGCTATTCGGTAAGTTTAGTATGGAAGTACTTTTTCAAAAGTACTATTTGATTTGGGGCACAATATATCCTCACTAGGAAAAAAAACAACAACCTATTGAATAAAACAGAAAGGTCAAGCAAATGCTGCTTCATTTGTAGACACCAATGTCTTTCTCTGGGTGGCCAGGATATAGTAAATGTTTGACTCCTCTCCCATTCAAGCTTAGTGCTACTTTTGGCACTCAAATGGAGGAAAAAGCAGAGCAGAGAAAGATCTTTCATACACTGTGAGGATACTTACAACCACAGAGAACATTTAGATGGACCTTAATTCCCACTGACTATAAAAATGGTTTTAGTCTGTGTATTTCATAGGGAGAAAACTGCAGAGCAAACTGAATTCTTTCACAGCTAACTGAGTTTTCTAATGGTTGGACAAGCACTGGTTAGAGCTTGGTCTGTTAATTTGCCTTGGAACACTTCCAAATACTACTTGGTAAGCCACAGCATCTTTCTGTTTGTTTTGTACAGCAGGTAGCACAGTGACATCTACAACTGGAGAAAAATGTGTGTAGGAGGCCAAGGCCTCTTTACAGACATTTGATTCAGTATATTTTAAAACCTCTCTGGATTGAAATACAGATTTAGGAGAGTTTAAACGTGAAGCCCCTTGAACCTGGGCAAGTCCAGATATGTATGTAAAGCTGTTGCAAATTCAAAATTCCAAGCAGAAGTCTAGATGGTCATGAGGGGAAGGTGTGAGAAAGGAGTACATGTGTGAGAACTCAAGTCATCCAAGATGGTGCAATTTTACATAAATGGTGTGATAATCTCTTCCATATGTCTGCCTGACAGACACTCTGTTCTCACACCATGGCAATTACACAGCCTGACTACTGATTTAGGGGGTTTAGTAGCATTACTGGCCAGGTTAGAGATAGAGAGGCTTTAAATCCTGGTTGTGATCTTGTTCTGGATTTGATTTTGTCAGTAGTTCCACTAATTTCACTCAGTTCATGGTATCACCCAAGACACTTTAGTTAGAACTTTCAATTCAGTAAGAACTAAGTGAATTACTACACTGCACATAAATAAGAACATATCTGCCTGGAAAAAAATTTGTTTGAAAAATGAATCCCTCATTCTTACTGTCTTCTTCAGGAGGGGGCTGACGAAAAACTACTTAATTGTGCTCTACTTTTTCATTCCACAGCTCAAAAAAAAAAAAGGGGTTTTATTTCAGATGCAATAAAATGAAAGACTGACAGTAAGACTATGAAAATCCACACAAAATCTATATATTTTATGTAATAAAACAGGGTTTAGTTATGGTTTTTTAGTTATTTTGGATACTAAATAACCATGAAAGCCTCAGCCATAGCACAGCACTAGTGTGATACCTGTTTCCTACCATTAAATTTTCAATTATCATTTTGTGGCATTAGGAAGAATATATACCTTAGCAATAGATGCACATTCTCTATCTAACCTTTGTAATTTAGAAATACATGCTATTGCACCCATGATTACTAGCAGAACTATTCATGTAGGACTTAAAATTCTCTTTTATATCACAGACTAGTGCTTTTGTAATTCAAACCTTCCATGACAACGTTTGCTACTAAGGGCTGGGTTCAAAAGACATACCTAAAGTAGGACACTTAAGCAAAATTGAACCACCTAAATCTAATCTGGCAATACAAATCCCTAATCATCTGTCACTTAGCACTGAAGGTACTTGTATTCAATCTTCCTTCCTGGTTCAAAATACACATTTGGAGCTTTGCTGCTGTACCTACTCAGTACCACATAATACAGATCCTTCTTCAAGTCCAAATGTGACACAAAAGTTAGGAGAACAGGGTCCAGTTCTGCTCTAGGGGCCACTTCTACCTTGGAGCAGCCTTTCACTAAATAAAAGGGTCTATGAGAGAGTTGGAGAAGGACTTTTTACAAGGGGCCTCTAGTGACATGAGAAAGGGTGATGGCTTTCAATTGAAAGAGGGTAAGTTTAAATAAGATATTAGGAAGAAATTCTATACTGTGAGGTTGGTGGGACACTGGAACAGGCTGCTCAGAAAGGCTGCAGATGCCCCATCCCTGGCAGTGTTCAAGGCATTGACAAGACATCAAGCAACGTGGTCTAGTGGAAAGTGTCCCTGCTCACAGCAGGAGGGTTGGAATGAGATGATGTTTAAGGTTCCTTCTAACCCAAACTGTTGTACGATTCAATGATTAAAAACTTATGACTGAGCTGTCTTAGCCCAAACCCTTAACACTCCTGTAAGAAGCGAGTCCTGGGACTCATTTATCAGTGAACAGCAACATTCTCCAGTGGACTTGGGGCTGGGGATGATGTGATGAATGTTACTGTATGCAATACCTCAACATGAAGAATTTCTTTCCCCTCAGGGTGGCAGAGCTCTGGGACAGGCTGTGGGGTCTCCCTCTCTGGAGACATTCAAAACTCACCTGGACACCTGCTCCAGGTGACCCTGACTTGGCAGGGGGGTTGGATCAAATGATCTCCAGAGGTCTCATCCAACCCTAACTTGTGATCCTGTGAAATACGCTTGATAAGGCAGTAAAATGCAATCACCCAAACTACCATAAGACCAGAGCATCACAATTAACGACTCATAGCCACTCCCACCAAAGTTATTAATGTGTGAGCTTTGGTCATTACTTCATAATTGATTTAACCTCTGTCCTGACAGCAATATTTCCTAGTTCTTTGTTATTTAGTGTTTAATTTTTTACATAAACAGAGTCTTTGTTCATTCACAGAGAGTACTGATCTCCATATTTCATCTCTATTACTGACTCAGTTCTTTACACAACAATTAAAAGCATCATGTGAAACTCCGACTATCCTAATGAAAACAGTGCAGAAAGAAACCTGGGAGTATATTTTTAAATGCAAATCAAACTCAAAGATAACGGACTTTGAATAAATATTTTATCAGTTCTCCACTTCACTGAACAATTTTTTTTTTATGCCATGGGAAATGTATTTGCAATTGTCATTATAGGATTTTTTTTGAGAGAGGCATTTTCATAGAATCACAGAATGGTTTGGTTTAAAAGAGACCTTAAAGATCATCTAGTTCCAGCTCCCTGCCATGACCAGAGATTCCTCTCACCAGACCAGAGTGCCCAGATTTTACACGTTCTGTTCTATCTTATTATATATGTAAATTATGTTTATTTCTCAGCATTTTTCTGAGTGTAATCCAACAGAATGATTGCTAAGACAACCTACAATAGATCTGGAGTATTACACTTGGAGCTACCACTGGTTTAGATCCAAAGGCTGTTTTCCAGGCTCACCAGGCTAGTATCTCTCCTGGTTTAAAAGGTGAAATGCAACTTGCAGTGCTTTTATTTCAATCACTAGAAAACTTTGTTGCATTTTTTTTGACTGCCCTTCTTTGCTTACCAAAAAAAAAAAAAAAAAAAAAAAAAAAAGCACTATTCATAAGACATTTGAACTCCTTAAGTCTGTTGTTAATCAGTGAATTTCTCTACTCTGGGAGAAGACTGGGAGCGATCCACTAGCCACAAGGTAAAAACCAGCCAACTGGAAAGAATTTTAGTGGCAATAATATAGTAGGGTAACATATCCATAGTTAGATATCTATTTTCAACACACCAGTTCATCACACTTGGCATAAATAGCAACAGGAGTGAGTCTGCATATCAATAATTATATAAACCTAGTCTGGGAACAGGAAAAGGAACTCAGAACAACAAAGAATGCTGCTGAGAAAGGCAAATTCCTGAGTATTGCTGTGTAGAGTAACGTGAGGATGAAGACAAGGAAAGAGTTTTAAGACTAGAAATAATTAGCACTGATTTTATCCATCACAATACTCTCATTACTCAATATAATGTAAGGAAGAAACATGCAGGATATCTGGATGTTTTAAAGCTTCCCAGTTTGTCTGTCAAATCTGCAAAGAAATAGAACTGAGGACATTTCACAGTGCGATAAGATCAAAGTTTAACAGATCACTCCTCTAACATTATTCACTAATAAATTTTTAAAGTGAGACACATTGCAAAAAAATTTCTTTTCTTTAAATTTTAACTATACCCAACATGGCTGAAATTTGGCTGACAATGCAATACTGGTCTGGCTAATAAAGGAGTGCTTTCATCAGTAGACGAAAACTGCAACACACCAAGCAGAGTGGTGAAAGGGCAGTCAAGATGCAGCTCAGCACTCTATACTTCAAAATGGACTCAATAATTCAAACATTTACAAATTTGACAACAAGATGCTCAAAGAAGACCACTGCTGCTGTGCAAGGCAGGCAGTTATGCATTCATGAGTGGAAAAACAGGACAAGGGAAGAACAAAACTAGTTATGTGGTTTAAAGGCTAAGGAACTCAGCTGGGAAGAGGAGGAATTCTGCCCAGCTACCTGGTCTGACATGGGGAAATGGTTCTGAAAATGGGGATGAAAATTTGCTTTCCCTGTAGAATGTCTCAAGCATAGGGTTTCTCCCTCTATCTCTCTAAGACTAGGCAATAGCAACACACTGCAGGATGGAGCAAATTTTAATTCTGTCATGTGGAACTTAGCACAGAACTCCAACCCCCAGCCTTGTAGGCAAGCACTCTCAGCAGCAAGGGGAGCTGCAAAAAGTGAGCACCTCTACCTTTTACTGCTATGAATTTTCATCAGTGTGGCCACAGGTGCTAGGCTTTGGGTTGAACTCAATTCTGCTCATCTATGCTAGATGTTTTCCAAAGACTATTCTCTCAGGAGACTTGAGCTGTACTTCGTTTCAGCAGCACAGGGAGGATAAGTGATTTGATATCCAGTTCTGCAGAGCAGGGTTGCTGAGAAGACACAGGTACCTTTAGTTAGACAGCTGTGAAATCTATTTTAGGTCTCCTGAGGACACTCTGAAGGTTACTGGATCCTAAACCTCCTCGATCACTTTCTGGGGCTCAGACACATAAATTGTACTTGAATCTTGCTGTAGGTGCCAAAATAGGCACTTGAACTGCTCTGAACCTTTACACCTGACGCCTAAAGATATCTGTATACATGTACTGAGATACTGTTTTCAAAGAAGTGTGTCACACAGATATTTTTGTTGATTTCTGTAACACTGATTAGTGAGAATTATCCATCTACCTTCATTTCTCTATGGATTACTTTCTACAGCCAAATTTCACTTATGGCTCACACCCTCCATGCCTTTTTCATATACAGACAACTCTTTTTATTCCTCCAGCTCTTTTGACTTACTACATGTTTCCAAACATGGAATTCTAGATACCTGTTCAACCAGCTACAGCTTGGTTGCAAGTTATTTGTTACTAAACATCTGAAATGAGACAAGGGTCACAGAGCACTGGCAGGATTCTCAGTGTCTCCTGCTCTCTTCATATGGTATGTGATAATCAGTAACTTATTTGCTCATATATGAAGACTTCCAGATCGCTGTGCAGATTATGAAGACAATGTTTGAAATACATGATCAGTGACTAAATCTCAGTTGTGTAGTCACCTGTAATTCAAAAAGAGTTCTGTGTTGCACAGTTGCAGTACTTTAGCTGTTGTCATTTAACACATTTTCTGTAAGACAGTTCATTGTCATTATAAAGGAATATATGCAAGAACAATCCAACGCCATCTCCATGGTTGATGCATGTTTGTAGTTGAGCTTATTGCACTTGTCCTTCCTTGCTATTCTTTCATGGAGCCAATAGCTTCAAAGATGATTAATCAACACAACTCCCTTCTCCCATTTCTGATGATTTGCTGATTTTGGAAGATAAGGACTTTTGACTGCAGAGTCCATTCACAATAATATTTGAAGCTTCCAAGTCTGCTGACCTACCACATGACCAAGGGCCTGGCTTGCCACAGTCAGTTAGGACTGCAGTCCCACTTAAGGAGTCAGAGGACTTGGTACCAGTTGGGATCCTACCTTAAGATCGATTACAGGCATTGGATTTCTCTTCCCCCTTTAATACAAAACACAACTAAAACGTCTCTGCTGCAGTTATGGAGGGGAAACCTTGCTAAAACTTGCAGCTGTAACTTGCCTCACGATATCATATTACAAGACCTTCACTGTTTATAGTTGATAGAACATACTTTAATGACTTCATAGAACCAAATTAATTTCTCCTATGCTGTATTAATTTTAAAATAGAATCAATATTATTTACCCTACCTGACAATAATGCCCCTTGTTTCACATACAATTGATTCAATAGCAGCAGGTAGTTATCAATGAATGCACTTTGCTGTGGTAAATGAATACAATCAATACCCAGAAATGTGAGTTTTCTGGTATGTGACTGAATTGTAACTGAAGTGAAAGCTGAGTTTCATCTTTTTACTTCTTCTTTTAGATTTCATATAAGGAGAATCTGAATTTAATAGGCAGCACTAGTACAGGAACAATCTAAAAAATTACCAGGCAACACCACTGCACATTGAACAGCACTGACCCTCTGACAAGATTATGCCACATGAGGTAGACAACAGAAAAAAAGGAAACCTGAAATAAGAAATTATAAGGATTCTCAGCATTTCCTGAAAAATATGTATGTTTGAATTCTTGAGCATCATATGAGTAACATGTGAAAGACAACTCTGTATTTTGAAGGGCACATTGCATAAAATTCAATTTGTTTTGTTCAAAACAGAGTAAGAAAGAAACTTTTAGTTCTAGGGAAGACATCCAAAGACAGAATTTTTCATTGAGAAAAGAAAATATGAATGTAGTATCAGTTAATATAAGCTAAGATTCATTTTAAGTTATATTACATACATTGGAAACAAAGCTAATGCCAATGAGATTGACAAAACAACTCTGTTAACTTCAAAATCAACTAAAAATAGACTTTGGCAAAGTAATTTCATTTACAGCTACTTAAAGTAAAATGTGAGAAAAGGAGATTTTAGAACACATTAGAGGTAAGAGTGTCTGTGACCACTCCCTTTCAGTGGGAGCTGTTCTCCTGGTTGCTCTTTCTCCCTTACAGACCGTATCTTTGAACCCTCACAATCCTTCAGCTTTTAATCTTTGTAAGGCAGTCCTACTTTTCCTGGAGTAACTCAGCCTAGCTTGCGCCACTCTGAAGTCATGATGCAGCAGTCATTTTCCCAGCTGCCAAGGTATCACTTCTTTCTAGCCACTTCCTCAACCTTTATACATATTGGGCAATCCTTCCTTCACTTACAAAATTCTAGGAAGTACACTGAAGAAAAGCTTACTTCCATAGCACACTTGAGCACATGCTTTACTACCGATTTCATATTCAAATATTCTTTGCATAAGAGCCAGGAAAACAGAAACGGAATGCTTTAGAATAACACTGGAACATTTATATATATTTATGGAGAGAGAGAGAGAAAATAGTGATTTTAAATATAAACAATCTTTACAGCTCACATCTTTCAGAAATCAACTACAACTTCACAGTTTCTTTTATATATATGTTCTAAGACTTAAGTTGCCTTCCTTGAAAAAAACTGTGAATTCCTGAAAATCTAGAGTAGCTCTTTTGCTTAAAAAAATCTGCTCATTTGTTACATCTATCATTGTTTTGCCATTTGCTTGCAAAAATACAGCAAGCAGTATGTGTCATCCATATTTCCTCCCTTTTACCTGCGTTTCATAAAAACATTCTTGTGACAACCATAATCTCCCAAAACTCTCACAAAAATAGAACAAATCCCATATCTAGCTTCACAGAATAAATATAAAACTGAACTGCGATTAACAATCTAGGTTTTATATTATTTCCCGTGTAATATTAAACCACAAATAGAAGAGAAATTTCCACAATTCACTTTCAGGTGCCCATGATGACAAACAATACTCAATACAGCATATGTAAGATGCACAGAGCTACTGCAACTGCTGGAGTCCACAAAACTGAAGGTTTGACAGTGAGGCAGTAAGGCAATTTAGTGTAGGAGTCAACAACTACCACCAAAGAATATTTTATCTTTGCTGGTTTTTATTTCTTTTCCTCCCAGCCTCATCTTCCCAACATTTGACTTTTATATTTGAAAGACCAGTTATTAATTGGCTTCATCATTTCACTAATTCATTTAACATTCAGGTCAACAAAGTTACAGACAGGGGGTGGGGGATGGAACTAACTAAACTTCTTTATCACATGCAGAACGATACTACCTGAACACACAAAGTGCAAACATCATCTGATTCATCCATATCTACATTAAACTGTTTCCTTTTTACCTAAATTCCATCTGTATAAGCAACATTATTTATAACATAAGCACAGAAATCCACAGTGTGTATGAACATATTATATTTATACATTTCCATAAGTAGATATACATGTAAGAATTTATTTCTGTTTCGAGGTTATAAAACCTTTTATCTTACAGCTGTGAGTCTTCCTCTTCCACAGGAAAGAATGTATTGAGCGGGAGGGGTTAAGTGGAAGGGAGTTTATTATGATCAGCAACATGAAATATGGAACAAAACAAGGCTTTCTCTTGTTCTCATACATTTGAAAGGCATTCTAAAGGAAGTTTTGTTATTCAGTTAAGGTATTAGATAGTACATCACACAGTAAAAAGAAATTCTACCGGTAATGCTCCCAGTAAATTCCAGACTTGAAGAGAAACTTTCTGTAACATCTCAGCTTTAGCGGTGAAGTTCAAGTGCCACTGCCATTTGGGATGCTTTAAGGTCCCATCCAGCTTCTGCATGCTGCTCTAGAAAACCACAGGGCACCTGTAGGTCCTGTGTTAGGGCTGTCAGATTCCTACAGGTGTCTGGATTACATTACACATATAAAAGTTAGAAATCAAAGTTTGAACAAGGAAACTTCCACCCCTTTACAGACCAAACAGAGAAGCACATGGAAGTGAATCATTCCTGCAAGCACCTGATTCTCTCTATTGACCAAGCAATCTCCAATTGCAGTGCCTAATATTTGGTCATTTCCATTAGGACAGGTCAAAATCAGACTTATTGTTTTCAGTTCTGAAAACGGCTGTCCCTGAGTCAGGAAACAGTAGCAAAAGAACACAGGACAGAAAAACAGAACTACACTCTACTTGAAAAGAAGACACAGGTAATATAGTTTTTTTCATAGTGGGATAATAGGAAAAATATTCACAAAAGGCCCTTCTGAAAAAAAAAAAAAAAAAAAAAAAAAAAAGAGGCAAGTCACTGTGTCATAAATTTGCTGGTGGCTGGTTGGGAAGGAGTTTCATGTCTTCTCTCCATGGCAGTTGAGTTTGTTTAAGACTACTACAGGCAGTTAATCTAGATGAAGTAACTACTGGACCTGGAGGTGTGGCAAGGACCCAGGACTGTGGAAGCAGCAGATAAGAGTTCATCCACAAGGCATACATGGAAAACTTCAGCATAGCTTTTGAGTAAGACCCAGTAGGGGTGGGGCAGGAACTTGGCAGAATGTGAGCATGTGCACAGGTGGTGAAGGAGAACAGGGCTGAAAGGGGCCCTGGTGATACAAGGCACAATCCTTGCACTTTTTGGCAGCCCTGGTCACCACCACAGGGCATGTCCTTTCCCCTCAAACTACTGTCTGAAGTGCAGAGGATTTGTCCAAGTGACATAAATACACAAGTGAACCATTTATGATTTCTGATTCATCGACTCACTGCTCAACATGGAATAGCAAAGAGGCAAGTTTAATCATTTTAATTTCCAGTTATTTTACCCGCTTTACTAATTACCATTATAGCACTGATTAGTCTGCAATAGTTATTCATTAGCTGTAAGTTGAACAAGGGCTGAGTTGAAGCAATTACACTCCTCAAGAGGTTCTGAGGACTAATTATTTCACAGTCATCAGATGATGACAGACAAAATACATGATCAATAATAAAGATGCAAAAGAATTGGGGTGAAATTCTAAAATAACCTCAGAATCACTTTTATTTTCTGTGTGCGGATTAGTTACTCTGACTGGAGGAAAGTACCAAATAAGGATGTTACTGTAGATCACACATTACTGAACAGAAAAACAGACTTTGAGATAGCTCAGTGTTACACCTTACGTACTTGGTGGGTCTTGGAGAAAGGCTGTGCTTTGCCTGTCTGAAGCTCTCCTTACAGGTGGCTATGGTATCTTGTTTCTGGAGAAGTCTGTCCTTGCCCTTAGACTTCTCCTCCTTACCCCAATCCTTAGTGACAATAACTTCTTCCTCACAAAAATCACATGAGAAATTTTTTTTTGTTTCATTTGTATTTTTTGTTTCATTGGCTTGGAGTTGTCATGGCTGGAAATACAGGATATTTCATAGGGAAGACATTGAAATCTGGGCCAGAGAATGTGTCTCTGAAACATCCCCAGACAAGTGCCTCACCCCCATGAGGCTTTAGAATGATGATAGCAACATACTACTGCTCCTTCAAATGATTTAAAACAACTCAGAATGAAAAACAATGGAAGAAAACAGCAGCTTAATTCATATGCTCAGAACTAGAAAGCCTAAGATTATTATTAGTATTATTATTAGGGAAACACCCAAGCCTTTTCCTTTAAACCTTGAGTCATTTCTTTACTTGATGGAACAAAAACACAAAGTACAACATGTAGCAGAAATCAAACAATGCAGAAATACTGACATGGATACAAAACATGTCAAATAAACTTCAAATAAGAATGGGTTTTGTTATAGTTAATCATGACACTGAGAACAGATCAAATGACCTCCCAATATATCTTGTACTCTACGCAAGTTTAACAATGCTTGAAAAAAAAAGTGTGTGGTGGGGGCAGATGAAAGTGAAGAACCTACTTTTGGATGCCTTTCTTAGCAACTTCTATTTTTACATGATCTGATCTGTTGCCTTTGCTCATCACCCAAAATAATACCAAGACCTCTCCCCCCCTGCCAAAGTCACCCCGCCAAGTCCCACAATGAGTTCCATTGACTTCCAAGACATATTGTCAACTACCTAATAATTTAACTGGTAGGCACGGCTCTTTCGGTTGAAGCTTCAGTTTCCCAAACAAAAGCTAACCACCTGAGACCACAGAGGACAGGATATGAGCTACTTATAGCAACACTGGACCAGTGAACAAGAATAGCAGGAAAGCTGCTTATTTTATTTTTTTTTCTCCAGCAAAGCCCTTTGAAGTAAACTATTTATTAAACATTATAATACTCGAAACAAAAATCTTTGAAGGCAGGTTATCCTCCTCTGCACCATGTCCCGTTGTGAATGAATTGCTTCCTTTTCCTTTTTGGATTTTTTTCACTTGTGAAACTGACACTCAAATTGTTCTCTTAAGCTACTTGGATAAGCCTTCGCCTTTGCCGAGAGGAATAATCCATCCATCAACAACAAGATCATTAAAAATATTTACAACTCAAACTACTTCAATATCACTGCTCTGTAAGCAGCCACCCTGTTCATCAGGCAATGTTATATAAATACAATAAATAAGTTCCTTGTGCACAGAAAAATAGTATTGATTAATACATAATGATGCAAACAGATCATTTGAAACAGAAACAAGCTAACAGTAAGACTTAATTTTTCACTTTTTTAATTAAAAAAGTAAATTCTCCCCATTAAATCTGCTACTGATGAATACATGTATTTTTTCTTTGTTCTTCTGATTAAAACATTTATCTCTCTCCCTTTCTGTTGTTGAAAGAACTAATTTGTCTCTACAGCATCAGTGTAGTATCATTGGAAGTTTCAAAACCAGACATAGAGAATTGCCTTTTCAAATACATATATTTGGGCTATAAAGACAGAACTGACACACACTGTGCTGTATTTGCATCTTTGAAAATCTGGCACTGATGTTCAGTGAAGAAGAGGAGTGTTCTGAAATGACTGCTCAGAACTGTCTGAGCCTGAGAAATTCCCTGGCCAAAGCCTGGGAAATAATCGGAAGTGAACTGAAACTCCCACTGGGCCACCATGCATGCCTGCATAGTAAAGATGTCACTGGCAAGCTGCAGACAAAATCATATTAGAAAAGGCTTTAACAGTTCTGTACTGAGAGAAATACTCCAACTAAGAGACAGTGGAGAGTTATCAATACCCTGATTCCTGAAAAATGGAAGAATTTGCAATTTCCACTGATTTGCATGCATGCAAGAGGAATCTATCACATCTGAAAATGTAATCACAGAAATACAACACACAACTCCTGACTAATTTCTTACCTAAGGAGCAGACCCAGCCTTTTTTCACGCAAAACAAGCCACTTTTCTTTGAGTAGGCACATTTTCTCAATTTGTTCTGCCTTGTGATTTCAAGTACAACCCGGCACACGTATAAGTGATGGCCAAGCACTAGGAATTTTGAATGATCTTCTTCTCCATTTCTTAGACATTTGTCCATCTGATAGTATATTTCTGTTAGATATATTTTTGCACTTCACAGAATCACAGAATATTCTGAGTTGGAAGGAGCTGACAAGGATCATTAAGTCCAACCCTCACAGGTGATTGAACCCACGACCCTGGTGATATTAGCACCATGCTTTCACCAACTTCATCTTCCAGAAACACCTATAAAGAATTTTTAGAGCACATATAAGAACTTCCAGTGGGTTTTTCTAGCCTCCAATGAAATGCTTTCTTGTCTATGGAAGTGGTCTAGATGCCTCCCACTTGAAATCTACCACCACCAACTAGTCTTAAATTAATCTGTGCTGCATATAAATATTTCGTATTCTCACTAGCCTAAGCTGAAATTTGGTGGACTTATTCAATGCCACAGTCCCGACTTCTGAAGAATAAAGAATCCATTCTTTAATCATTTTTTTACTAGACATCAACTTGCCTTTAGCCATGTTGCTGCCTCTATCACAAGGACATAGCAGCAAGAAGATGGACAAATGACACACACTTGTAAAATTTGTACCTGTGGCAACCACTGAAGTACTGGAGAACTTGGAGAAGGATTCTCTCTGGTGATAAAAATCAGAGTGTAAACTCATAATTTGCTGGAGATTTTACATACTTTCTATGGAATTGAAGTGCTCAGAATATAAACTGTTACAAATGAAGAAAGATCAGTTGGGCATGCATAATTCTCTTACTTATGTATCCTTAGTCACATGGAAACTGTTGAGTAAGCAGTACATGAACTGGAGGGTTTGTCCTCTTTTCCTTTACATGAGCTCATTCTTGTCCTCTTTTCCTTTACATGAGCTCATTCAAAGAAGCTTTGAGTGGGCAAAAAAGCAATAATGAATGCAGCTAAATGATGGACCAAGGTAAAAATGTCTATACAGGTCTCAGTTCATAAAAGCAAGTATTTTAAGTGCTGTCAAGGATAAGGCCATGATGAATCATTCACTGTAGCACTTTCCTGTAGCACTTTTAAATGTGTCAGCAACCTCTCTACCAGCTCCAAGGTGAAGTTGATAATTTGGGGTCATTCTTCAGAATGGACAACTTCAGTGGTTCCATTCCTAAATACTTTTAAAAGCCTTGTAAGTTATCTGGAGAAATTTTGAATGATCTCAAAAACAGCCGTAAGATTAAAACTCTGCAGTTCCCCTGAAATTGCTTCAGTTGAAAATTCACTGAATCAAAGGGAGAAGGAGGTGGTTGTAGGCTCTTGTTTCCCCAGGACTCTTCCTATCTGAAAGTCTTTTCACTGTTTGTCTTCACACCTTCAAGTAGAACTGAATCTCATTCAAGAGTTCCCCCATAGTATGCCTCATTTATACCAAGTGTTTAAATCTGAGCCTGAATTTTACCTCACCATCTGGCAGCACAGGCACAAAGTGAACAAAGAACTTGATGGATAAGATGAATATATTAATAAAAGGTTTCCACTCTTTCTCCAAGATCATTCAGTTAAGTTTCACTACAAAATAACTAAATGTTGTATTTGTATAGCAGATTTTAATATATTTTTAATTTACAACGCTGAATTAATTTTTACCTTTTTGTGTTTCCAGTTTTGTTATAAACAAAACATTTTTTACTGTTATTTAAAAAAATATTTTCCAGCCATGCATGGAACTGCCAATAAAAGCTGCAGTTTACTTAGTTCATATGTTGCATTCCTCACCACTGCACATTCTCCACTTCAACACCACCATCAGTGGTATGTGTCCTCACGTGTCAAAACTCTACATCAAGTTTTGCTCATCTTTACAACTTTTTTGCAGTCCTCACTGAATAGGCTGCAAAGCCACTGTGTGTTCAATAACCACAGTCTGGAACTGTGGTAGGGAAGAGGCAGGCATCCAGCGAAAATGAGAGGGCAAATTTGGGACCAGGCAAAAGTAATTTGCAATTAATGAAGTAGCAACCGGAAAGAAGTTTCATCCATGCATTTAGCACTGTTGCTTAGATCAACTAGAGATACTTGCCCAGTAATGTAAGCAGAATCTGATCCTTAATATGCATATACTTTTGCAAAACCCTTTTAAGTGTACGAAAAAGAACCTAGAAATAATGGCAAAACCAGCTCATTACATCATTTTCAGACACCATTTATATCAGCTAGTGCCATCTCCAACATCCATAATAGCACGATTTTATTAATTCTCACAAAGTCTGATTTTGCATTCAGGCAGTCAACATGATTCTAAGTGACAATATCTCAACCTGAAAGTCAGCAAAACATAAAATAACATCAGTAGAATATTAAAAACTCCCACTGAGATAAATAGAAATATGAAGGTTCAGACAGAGCCAAATAGATTAGTGCTCACTTTCTACTCATTATGTGCTTTCAGCAAGCACAGTACAGGTTTATAATTTGATGGGGAAAAAAATTATACTTTTTAGCTATTTTCCAGCCTGACTCTCTAAGGCTGCTCCCTCCTTTAAAGACAGCATAGTATCATTACCCATAAAACTATGACTACACAACGAGAACAGTGATGTCCATGTTGCTGGGACATATATTACTCTCTCAAAATAAGTCTTGGGAGGAACACTGAAACCCAGGAGAAAAAGAAAAAGTGGGGGAGAGGGAAGGGGAAATTGTTCTTTGGCATCCTTCTTGCTTCAGAACTTATTAGTAGAATAAGGAGTCAAATGTCGCACCAGCAATTAAACTTTGACTTCTACTAGAGTAATATTAATGTAGAGTGAGTCCCAGAGCAGCACTGCCCAGCCCCGTGCTTGGGGTTAGCTCCAGTGCTAAACAGCACGTTGCTGACCGACACAGGAAATCCCTCTCCTGTTCCTTGAGTTGAACCAAAGGGCTGGCATAAAGAAATGTCCAAAGTATTAACAGCAACAAAAACTATGGGCTCAGAGTCAGATTTCAAAGGCATTTAGGTGCCTAACATGCATTAATTTTAGTGGGACTAAGCTGCCTCTGAAAACCTGGCCTTCGGTCTTCACTAATCTTAAGCCACTTCAGATCTTGGGGCTCTGTCAGGATGTAAAAGCAATTACATTTCACAACTTTTAATCCAACAATATATTTTGGAAGTCATTCAAAGTACATTTTTTTTAACATAAAATTTCTCTGTCCAATAAAATACACTGGAATTTTAGATGCTTGGTATTTGCAGATCTCCTCCTTTTCTCTAGACTGAGGCCAGAAGATAGTAGTCTGGTGAAACCTCTGACATCCAAATAAATTCTGCTTTCTTCCTTTAAGTGGAAGAAGCATTTAATGGATAATCCTTTGACAAATATTTTATAAATAGTAAAATATACAATCTCAGGTTTACTGAACACTAATGTAATTGCTCCTGAACAAAACCACTGCCCACAGAATCCAAATCCCCACAAAAACTAGTGCAGATGTTATAGTGTGTATAAAAATCAAATATTAGCATTTGAGGTGTCCATTCCCATACTAATCCAAGATGAATTCAGCCAAACAAATACCAGCCTGGCTTGTAAAGGAATCCAGTGTAATGAAACACATTGAAAATGAGAAAACCAAATCCTCATTTTTATTCACGAGGCAGGCGTGCATACAGTTGAGTGCACAAAATCGATCTGAGAGTATTTTAATAAAAAGAAACACAGGTAGCTGTAATATCTAAACATGGGTAGCTATAGTATCTGTTAATGCTGCGCCATTTAATGAGACAGTGCTCACACTGCACTGCCATTTGCTGCACCAACTGTTCAAAGCAGAAACTGAAAGTCCTCTCTTCACCTGTGCCCACGTTTGATTTGTCCCTTTTTCTGGTTCCAGCTTCCCACCATCAAAGTACAGGGATGGAGCCTGTGAAAACATCTCAGACAAATCCCCCTTCCCCACCGAAGCTGCAGCAAGGAACATGCTATGAACTTAGTGCTGCCTTTTTTCCTCACAACCTCATAGGCTGGTCTAATAAAAGATGCTGGCTTTCCTTGTGAAACTTGTCACAGTTTATACCAGTTATTTTCCTTTCAGTAACTCTTGCTTTTAATATCTACTAATATTATAGAAAGAAATCATACTGAAAATATGTATAGTAGCTCTTGAAACACTCCAATGGGCTAGCACATTAAGCTCCTTCATAGAACAATGCACATTGCCTCTCACAGGCAAGAACAGAAGTCTTATTATCTTTCAGGAGTACACTGCTTTCTCTCAGCCCCTACGAGGCACTGTCCTTCTCTACCCCAATGGACTTTTTTCCTCGATGGCCTCTCAGACCTGCTTGTAGCTGGCTCACACACTCCTGAAAAATCACTCCTTAAGAGAATAACCCACCTTCCTTTAAGCACCTGCTTGAGTAATTTCAGGAAATTTGTTCCTGACTCAGGCTAATCCTTCCTGGCTAGTCATCTTCCCTTTCCTTCCCAATTCACTATTATCCTTTAATTGTTGATTTGATCTCTCATGTTCCAAGTCATCAGGGCTCCTTCCTCACTCCTGTGCAGGACTGGTTCAACTGGAATCCCTAAGATGGTTAACATCTGATCAGCCCCATGTCATTTTATGAGGAAATCTCATTTCAAGATGAAACCAAAGGAGTAGTTCTGGCTTAGAAAAGACAAGGTTTTATTCTCCTTTTATTAAGATACAAAATTGAAGAATTAATTGCTGCTTGTGCAACCTAAAAGTTATTCAGTGTTTTTACCCCTTTGCCCTCATTTAACCTTCGACATGAAACTTGTTGGGGGATGGAAGTAAAAAAAATGTAGGGTAGCTGCATTTTCTTTCATCTTTCTTCTGGAACTCAAACAAAACTACCATGTGATAAATGGCCATTTGTGCCACAGATGTTAATGCAATACTAAATGAGACAAAAATCACCTGTGCAGTTTGCAAGGCTCCTTGTGATCAGGCAACACAGACTGGCATAAACCTAAACTGATTTTGCATATGCAACCAATACATGTTTCAATTATTTGTGTCAGCGTTCTCATCACACACAGTTGGGTTAATTGAATGCAACCACGACCACATAGCACTAACCTTTACGAAAAATTTAAATGGTCTCTAAAGCAAGTACTAGCAACATAAAAAGGAAACATTTGAGATGAGTTCACAGATAATTTTACAATTTGTACTTGAAAGGTGGAGTACCTGTTACTGCAGAACATAGGGAGGGGCCGTCCAGCATATTAAAAAGAACAGTTTAAACTATCATTTGGCTCAAGTCACAGCACATTCCAAGAACCCCATAAACAAAGACATGTGCAACGTTAACTTTCTCTTTTATGCTGACAGCTTTTTTTCTCCCATATAATGACCTTCCTGCACAGTGTGTGTTACCATAAAAAGAAACAGAGCCCAGTAAAATTAGAGGAACTGCTTAATATCAAACCGTTTTATCTGAGGAAGACACCACTGCCAGTGTAAATATAAAAAAAAGCACAAGAATTAAAAACTATTTGTTTTGCTGTCTCTTCTTTAAGTTTAGATTGTTCAAACAAACCTAGCTCGAGTTTTCAGTTACTCTGCACTAGACAGTCCTCCCAAAGGCTGAAACGGTACTCCAGAGAATGTGAACTTGGCTCCAATTTCAGACAATTTTCATCTTCTTTTTCTGACAAAAAGTATTTGAATGCTTTGTCTATAGCCAAGAATTTGGATATGAAAGGCATACTAGTAAACAAGTCACCAAAATGGGCCACCACTACACAGACTGTAGTGCATGCTTGTTTTGAAAAAAAAAAACCTCCTCTGGCCCAAAGGGCACTTTCATTTTGCAAGCAGAATACTAATGTGAAATTTTAGTTTGACTTTATCTCTCTCATCTAAGTACAAAAGAAAAGCTACATGCATTTCTGATAGACAGAGTCTACGTTTGCTATTTTGTTTGTACAAAAAAAGTGAAAAGGAAGAGAACATAAGAAGCTCACAGCTAGTTGGCTTGGTAAAATGCTGCACCAAACCAAATTACTTTTTTACAGTTTCATTTGAACTACTGCAGAGAACCAACAACCCTTATTCATAGCATTCATCTTTCTATCAGCATTCCCAGAATGAAAATTGAAACTTTAAGAATGTTATTGCTTTGTACCAAATGTTCACTAGCTTCTACCATGGCAACTATCCCACAAAACCCTAGCAGGGCTAATCACAGTTCCCAAAGGTTTATTATCTTTCATATCAGGGAGGCATTCAAATGCACTAAGGCTGCCTGGCAGCTAAGGCAGATATTGTCCTCATCCAAAAGAATTTTAATTTTAGCCTTGTACATTTGGTGAAAATACATTCTGAAAACCAGACAACGTGCCAGCAAAAAGCTCACACCAGCTCCAGTGTGGAGCTTCTTGCTCCACAAAGCGGCACATAAGAGAACTGAGCAATAGCCCTGCAATGCCAGGGAGACTTCACTGAGCACATCAGGAAAGTCTCCCTAAGCTGGCCAGAAACCCAAGGGAAGGAAATGAGAGTGATTATGTACAGCTGAGCAAGCACAGTACAGAGACTCCTAAATCAGTGATATGGTGTTCACTGCTGGTGTTCCGTGGTAAAAATGTTTACCATCTGTGTTACTCTCTCTTTGTTATGGACACTAATGGAGCCTTCAAACATAAAAGCGTGGGGGTGGGGAACAAAAACACGATGAAGCCAAAGTACTTGAAAATCACTTTTAGCGCTATATTACATAAGGAAATTCTGACACTAAATGAAAAATGGATCGAAACCAAAATACAAGCACTCCCAGGCTGAGCTCAGGAGGGCTGCACAGCGCTGGCTTACTCTGCCCTGGAGGTCTAGTTCTGAGCTATCAGGCACAGACAAATCCTTTAGGTACTGAGAGGCGGCTCTGGTTCAGATACAAGAGAGCGACGGAAACTCCAATAACTGCAATGGCTTTTAGGCATACGCTGAGCGTGCCTGTGGCAGTGAGTTTCCTAGGAAGCAGCTGCATTTGTACGAAGTTTTTCTGCAGGGGAACTTCTCTGCTGCTGTCTCCTGCTGTTGAGAAGCCACAATGGCCTGGAGAGTATTACAGTTTGTAGTGAAGCCAAAAACTAATATATGCCATTCAGTTTGCAATCTGTGCATAAAACCAAGCATCTGACTTGCTCATGCTAGACATCTCACACTGTCATACATGAAAATTGGTGGAAATCACAGTCTTCAGCCTGACTTCCATCTCAGATGCTTTTTTACTCTACTCATCAAAATCCATATACAGAAAATGAGTTCCAACAACCGGATATCTCCACTTCAACCTCAAGTAGTTGCCCTAGTACGTCTTCGCACAATCCCTCCCTCCCTCCCTCCCTCCCTCCCCAGAAAGACACTGCAAGGAATCTATGGTAACAGGGGTCCACCCTGCTTCCTTCAAGCCCAAGAAGTCAGCTTGGCTCAGACTCCCCTACCTCCACTCAACAACTAGCTATTGGAGTGACTATATTCCAACCCTAGCACATCCAAATTCTTTGGCAGCCAGTGCCCAGTTTCAACAGTTGTCAGTAATTTGAGGCTAACTGCTCAACCCAGCATAAGCACACAAGCTGCACAAACAACACAACATCTGTCAGTGAGAATAATCCTTTTCCAGATGAGGTGTTTCAGGTAAATTGTTACATCTCTCATGTTACTGATGCCAGTTCAAATATAATTCTAGCAGAAAGGGAGTGGACTTTGTGAACCACAAACCAAGCCAGCAAGAAGAAAATCAGAAGCAGAATAGCAGTTTATTTTCTCTACAGCTGGAGAGGCCTCCCAGTAGTCTCACGATGCTGAAAATGGTTTTGGAACCAATCAGTGCCAAGTGCCAAATGACCAAAACTGAAACACCACAAACACCACATGGGTTTGAAAAATGCTTCAAGAACTAGTGCAAAGCTGGAGGAGTTTCTGCAGCACTGACAGACACCCGAAAAGAATACAAATGGGTCAGTCTTGGACTCAAAATTCACCACTGCTAACGCAGGGTATCAGCAGATGAACCACTGAGGGTGGATCATTCAGTGATGGGCTTTTGAAAACTCCTCCTATATATAATACCACTACTGCATTCTGCTATATACCTATGTCTCCATCACAAGTGTTCAGTCTTTTTCAGATTAGAAATGGAGCTTCTGACCTCTCCTCAACTGGATACTTCTCAGTGTAGTCACATAAGCTCTGGCAAAGAATGATTGTTCCCTTTTACACTCAGCATTACCACAGACCTGGAATTGCTTGTTCTGATTTTTTCTTCATCTACATCACTTCTGTGTCAGTGCCCGGTGCCCTGGGGACAGCCAGGAATTTGCAAATTACTGAACACATTGTCAGGGTATGGAGTTCATAGAGATATTCAAAAGCCAGTTTGGCACAGCCCTGACGAGTCTGCTCTCATTGACCCTGCTTTGAAGGAGTGGGGGGTTTCCTTCAATCTCAAACGTTCTGTAAGAGCCATCTCTGACCTCTCTGAGTGTGAGTTTGTACAGTTGCTCCACGTGCAACATTGCAATTCTATTTGGCCACTGAAGATAAATTAGGAAACATTAATGTTCTGTGTTTTCATCCTGCCTGCAGCATGATTTTAAGTATGAAGAAATTCACTGCCTCTCTAGCATCTCGAGGTGCTTCATAACTTCACAAAAGTTATATTTTGCTTTATAGGATACCTGAGTACAGTTTGTGACTCACAAAAGCCACCATTTGATACCATAAACAAGGCTGTTTCCATTATCATGTATCCTTGTTCTCAGTCAATGTGTCAAAATCAGGCTGTGGAACAAATGCCTGTCAGAATGTAGCTGGGATCTTCTTGATGCAGTGTCCAGATCTGTCTCAGGTACAGCAAGCACATTGGGCTGTTCTGCTTGCTGAGTATTTGTTAAATGTCAACAGTGGGCTTGGAACTTGCAAGGTTAAGGGAGGGCTTCCCTGCAGTTCCTTCATAACTTAAAATCAAACCTAAGGAGAAAAAAAAAAACCAAAACAACAAAAAAGCCCACAAAAAAAAAAAACAAGAAACACCCAAAGACTTGTAACAGAACACTAATATAAGTATTTTAAAACTCAAACATCTTTGTTTTTTCTCATATAAAAGCTGATATCAAAGAAAGTAGCCAGTGAAAATTGCTTCTGAGGGCATGTCAAGAGAAATTGCTCTAAGGCAGGGAGGAGAAGGAGTTACAGTGGAAACACAGGGCATTACCACAGCTTTCCTACCCACAGGGCTTTTTGGCCTTGACTGAACATTCCTGTGGCCCACTCAGCACTGCTCTGTCACATATGCTGAAGGTCTTTGGCACAGGGGCAGCTTGTTTTCACTGTCCTTACAATAGTGTGGGCCTTCCTTTTTCATCCACACTGCCCTGACTTCCCTTTCTCTCTCCTTCCCCCTGATAAAACAGCATTAGATGCAGGAAGAACCTTGTTGTGGTTCTGCTGCTCATAACACAGTTTGCTATGTGAATACTTCCTGTGCACCCTGCCAACGTGGCACCTCTCCAAGACATAAGACTGGTGTTTGGGAGATGGTCACACAAAACATGATACTTCCTACTGCCACTGCTCTGTCCTTCACCTGCCTTTGCCTTGCTGTGGGCAAGGACTATAAATATCAAATAGCATGAATGAAACAAAGATGGAGACTGCCTGCTTGTACCAGGAGACTGCTTCAACAGAATGGATTGCTGTCCTTCAGATGAGCAGGGATGCACAGAATCTTTTTTAAAACATCGTTCACATAATTTTCAATGTACTTTACACAGAAGAGAATTTATGTGAAATTTCAGTTGCATAAAAATGTGAAATAAACTGTGTGTTCCTGCATGATAAATTCCCCTGTTATTTGCAGAGAGCTTTAAATGAATACTGGGAAAATTTTTAAGTGCTTCAAAATATAGATTTTACATGCTTTGAAGAAAATGAATAAACAAAGGAACAACTTTCATGTTACAAGAGTCCCTGGTATTCCCCCCACCTCTAATACTTATATGTTAACTCCAGTAGCTATACTGTTATAGCTATAGCTCCAAGCTATAATTGCTGATGCATAGCAATTTTTCTAAAGTTTATTCTTCTCACAAATGCTACTTAGAGAAAGACATGAAAGTTATGTCAGATGAATACTACTATTTCTCTTCTCAACCCATGTACCTCTCTAGAGGGAGAAAAAAAAAAAGAGAGAGAATTAAAAAAAAACCAAATCACAAGTATGTCTAAAAGAATCTGACACAGGAAATGCAGAAGAGAAGCAATCTGAGAAAAGACGAAGATAAATGTGGTAGAAGAAACAAAGAAAAGATTACTAGAAAGAGGAAATGAAATATCAGTAAAAAGATTTGACATGGCATACAACAAAGTAATAAAAGGCTTTAGTGATGAAAGCACTAATTTCAAGTAGAAGGCAATAAATTCTATCAAATGAGGCAACACAGAAGTGGACCATTTTAAAGAGAGCATGGTTGAACATACATTGTGGAGTTCATAAAAGCATGCAGAAAGAGGAACTGAAACCAGTTTTAGTTAAGAGACAAATCCTAAAACGATCAAGAGTTTCTCTGTGGGAACAAAAACACATGAAATCCACGTAAAAGTCAACTGAGCACACAACAACAGCACCTAGAGCCCCACACTGATTCCTGACCTGCTTCAAAGAACCATGCAGTCTGTTAAGTCTGACCTTTGACATGGTCTGAGAGTTGGTCTTTCCCTCAATGATGGCCCTAGCAGTAGAGATACTTCAGCTCAGAGACAGACAAAATGCAGTGAAACAGTCAAAATATTAGTTATTCCATCAGTTTGTGGATTTCATTTATATCCTACTGTTTACTCATCTTCTGTCACATATTCTGTTCTTTTAACAATGGGAACACAAAATTCACTAAGTAATCTCTCTATTTGAACCTAGGCTATAACCCACAGTAATTATGAGCAGTATGTAGCAATATTTTCACTATTTAGGACAGGAAGTGAAAAATACCAAACACATCTAAAATTGCAATAGGGATTTGTGCAGACAGAAGGTAATTACACAAAGTGGACTTTGGCCAAGACTCTCAGAATATGAAGCAATCTCAGAACCTTGTGGAAATTACCACGGGATCTTTAATGATAATTGGGCTAAATCTTCACTTAAATTGTCCTAAAAAGCATGCCTTCTCTGACAGCATATTGCTACAGAGTGACAGGACCATTGTATTCCAAAATTAGATGGCATGTCCAACACCACAGCATACAAGTGGAAAATCAAAAACAAATAAACAAAAAAATCCCCAAAGAACAGTCATTTAAAAAACAGACCACGAGAAGACATCTCAAGTGTTTCACGTGCACAGAATTACTTGCTTCCTCCTCTAATTTATTTCAGATTAGAAAGAGATCCCTTATTTTAGGTCAGAGTTATGACAATGGAAGTATGCCAACTTAACCTTCATTTTCTTAATTAGCATTTAACAAGAAGCTTGTCCTCCTCTAGAAATATTTCCTTCCATAAGGAAGAATAACCTTGAACAGAAGACAAAGCTAAGCCAAGGAGAAGAGAAAAATGAAACCGAAGCTACAAATACATTTACATGTCATTAAAATATATTTATTTACATACCCTTAAAATGTAAATAAAATAGATCTCAGTAAAAAATTACTTCATCTCCTAGAAACAAGCAAAGCACTGTATCTGTATTCATAACTACTCTGGGGAAAACCAATCACAGAAAAACTCCTTGTTTTACACATGCTCCCTACCATGGACCACGTGCTCATGTAACTCATTGTTTATCTAGTCTGGAGACAAAAATGCCATGAAAAAGCAATCACAAGGCAGATGGCTGGTTTCACTAATCTGACCCTATTTCTTCCAAGTAAATCTAGTCTACAACAGTGATGCCCCAAATAATCCACCATTCCTATAATACTTAGATTTGCATATTTAGGTTAGAAATGCCTGGCATGGCTGGATTAAGATTTTCCTCCAGTAAAGCAATGCATTGTCATAAATTCTCCCCCAGAGACCATGTAGGTTCTAAAGCAATCATGTCCACACACTGAAAACCTGAGTGAAAGCACATTCACAAAACCTTCTCACCAATGCTCATCTCTATAGGTGCAATGCCTTTTACTCTGCTTAAACCTGACTGTACAGAGTGACAAATGCAGAGATTCTCTCTGTAGCCGCCCCCACGGTAACAGATGACAAGATGCAGCACAAGCTTCATCTCTTGCTAATTAAACGAATCAATTAAGAGACTATTGTTGCAACTGTGTAACTGCTGTTCTATAGTGGCAATAACAACCCCACGGGGAGGTCTTTTACTACATTAAAATGCTGTCCTCCACAACTCCATTTGATATTATTAGAAACAGTTATTTGCGTCTTGCTGTCATATTAGTAGCAAAGGCAAATTATGGAAATATGCAGACCAGAATGGTCCCAGTATGAGATCAGGTTTGGTTTTCAACCTCCAAGGGAACAATTGCTGAAATTCCAAAGTTCCCTAAAGTTCTTTAATGGAACTGATAAATCTATCAGCACAGCATCCATTTAGATTCTAGGTAAGGGTCACATATTTGCATACTTTCCTGCTAAGCTGATACAATTCAACTAGATAAATTATCATATTAAGTTTACCCTCCTGAGTTAAACTGATGGAGTTCAAAATTGTTTTCGATGGTTGTCATTAATCGCTGTTACATCCTAAATGCTCACTTTGAAATCTAATTGTGCTGGTGTACCAAGGGTCATATTAATAGCATTTTTAATGTTAAATCTTTGTAAAACATGTTTATTTTACTGATATTACCACTGAAGCCTAGAAGACTAATGAGAAACAAAGTATATTTATTATCAATAAAAACTTCATTTAAAATTTACATTCAGAGACTTAAATTAGCTTTACTAACTTCATCATGCCTTTGTTTCATTAAGATTCCTGGTTAAGCTTCGAAGTCATATAAATTAATTCCTCCTAAACAGTTCTTGCGTATATGCTGAAGTTGCAGACATCAAAAGGCTGTTCAAAAACATGGGCTACATGTATGTCTAGTAAACATCTTCATAGGAAAATACTCATCTTCACTCTGAGGTTAACAGTCTTGATACAGTCAAAAAAAACCAACCAACACTTCTTTGACCAAATTAAGCACATAATAGTTATTTCAGTGGTAAACCATAGTCTAAAATACTAAGATCAAAAATGAATAAATAAAAAGCAAAACATTAGAATTTAAATGCAATAGCCTACTTCCATTCTGTTTTTTTAAGAACACAATGCTTGCAATGCAGATTTCTGCCTCTCAATCCCCATTCCCAAATCCTTATCCAATTTGCACCCACATACACCATTTAAACTGCTGATCAGTTTCAGTCAAATTGATTCAAAAAAACAAGGTCCATCTACCTACAAGAACTATAGATATGTTCTCACAAGTCTTCTTAAGAGCACTGGCTCTCTTATGGAAACAAGACCAAAATCCATAGTCCAGTTGAGGGGAATTTGGCAGCAGCCAATTAGGATCCAACAAGCACCTATGCATCTTCAGCTTCACCTCAGCACCATCATCTCTTGTTCAAGGAGATCTCAGGCAAAGACTACATGAAGTTGTTCTGTGGGAACTTGTGGCACTTCTGGTTTCTTTTAAGTCACAGGAGAAAATTCAGAAACAACTCCAAGCACCTTCTTATTTCTCCTTCCAAAGGAATCCTGAGCAAGATTTCCAAAATAGTCTAATAATTTTGAGTTTAGGGACATGACTGATGGTAACATCAGTATTTCTAGATCTCTCAGGTGTTTTTGAGTTTGCCCCTAGTGGACAGTTTTAATATATTCACTACACCTGCTTTAAAACTTGCAAATAATATGTCAGAGAATTGAACAGCATACGTAGCTGTGTGACTGCACTGGATCATTCACACCTCATGAACTGGAACAATTCTCACTGCTGAGTCCTAATGATGGTTACTACTTTCACAAGTGAAGTCCTTGTTGTGTGAGTTACCCACTTCCCACAGAATACTGCAGCACATTGCAGCCAGTCTCAGGATTCTCATCATCCTCATTCAAAAAGGAAGTTATTATTGCTTTCAGAAACAACTGCATGTTGTTTTTGTTGACACCTTTTGCACTACTGAAATGCCACTGATGATAGTTCTACTCCTAGAGGCACTGTGGTTCACAGTGCCTCTGAAAATGGATGAAAAGAAAATAAAACCTATACAACAGTACAATTCCTTTTACATCAGCAGGGACTCTAATCTGAAGGCTTGTGAATGGGAAGAGTAAGAGAACCATTTAAAAAAAGACATTAGCTTGCAAAATAAACACCTACTGGCCTATATTTATTTTCTTGTGGTTAGTACTCTATATATTCCAATAAATACTACCTCTGTAACCTCTGCAGGTCTTCAACCAATGTTTGAAAGTCTGCATAAATGTTCAGTATCTAATTTCAGAAGTGTCGCATATAGAAAGAAAAGCCTAAAGAAAGAAAAGAACTTGTTAAGAACTGTAACGATTTCTAAGGGTGAAAGAAGCAGGTTGTTAAACATTTGCCATTGTGAGCTGAATCAGACTCATACAGCCAAAGCTTTTTAAGAACGCAGGGAGAAGGAAAAAACGAGGAGGAAGCTGTCTGCTGATGAGATTATACACAGACTGCAGGGTTTCAGGGCAATTTGCAAGCCTCAGTAATGGGACAAAAAGTTGGAAGTTTGCTGTTGAAGCAAAAGCAGATAAGCCATGGCAAGAGGGAGCAGAACAGAGAATCAACAGCAAGAAAAGTTACTATACTGGCCTGTAGCTTCTAAGATTACCTTAGATACATAACTGAAATATGAAAATACACTAACACAGGAGCAAAGGCAGAGATTTTGAAGACTACCTTTATGTAAAGCTCTCTGTTTCTGACTGCCATAAACAGGATACAAACCTAACAACCCTTATTGCATATGGAATTTCCCTTTGCCAATCTATCTGGAAGTAGCTAAAACCCAAAACTCTCTAATATTAACTGTGATTACTACTGCACTAGAATATATGCCAGCTATGCTAAAAAGTATGGACAGGGCTTGACAGAGACTACTCTTCCTAAATCCAGTATTCTCGACCTGGAATTTGCAGATCAGGTTGCACTGGTGGGTCTCAGGACTATTTTAAATGGGTCTGCAAAACGGCTGAAGAAAAAGACATAGTATCAATAGGCTAATAGATCATAAGTGACCATAAGCTACCACAGCAAAACTTAAAATATTTTGTAAATCAAAGGTGGCAAAGAACACTCCATCGGCGATCAGCAATGGAAAAACCTCCATTGAGATGCATGAATCAAGAAAACAGTGCTGGGAAACTCAGAAAGTACCTAAAGACGGCTTGACTCTTAAGCCAGAGTAATTCCAGTCTGTTCCATGTGGGTTCCTATATTGTGTTCTCCTATATTGTTAAGTAATATACTAAGCAGTATGTCATGTATATGTTCTTTCATCACTCTTCAGAGGAAAAAAAAAAACTGTTTATATTTCTGCTATGATGTTAGAGAAGATCAAAGAAACCATATAAACAATGAGCAGAGGATAGGGACCATCTCTTTTGAGGAAAGTGATCCATTGGGTCAGGAGAGCATCACTGTCAAGCATGGCCTGCAGCCCAAAGCTGACAATGGCAATACAGATGTGACAGAGCCAGGCTCCTCATTATCTGAACATACACAACTTCTTTATTTCCAATTCTACACACAGTCTAGAATACATTTAATGCTTGCACAATAATCTGCACTTCTCTATATACTCACAGCTTTCTTAGTGTTAAAGACTGCCTGCCCAGACGTATTTCATTGCTGAAGTCCTGCTGAGAAGCCTGAATAACCAACAAATGACTGGGGCCAGCAGTGGGCCAGCCAAAAACATTCCTCTCACGTAAGAGAACAGAAGGTGGACCGAAAAGACAAAAGACACAACAGAAAATGGAGGGTAATTAGAAATACAGGAATGAAGGGTGGACTTCTGAGTACTCAAGCATCCAGTTTTTTGAATTGCAGAGGCTGAAGCAGAAGCTCTGTGTATAGATCTTAATGTTTTTCTCTAGATTTTATGTATCTATTTTATATGATCTTTACATCTAGAGAACAAGTCCTGTGAGGAGCAGCTGAAGGAGCTACGGTTGTTTTGCCTGGACAAAAGGAGGCTCAAGGGGAACTTTCTAAAAATGCCTGAAAGGAGGTTGCAGCCAAGTGGGGATTGGTCTCTTCTCTCAGGTAACAAGCAATAAGAGAAAACTGCCTCGAGCTGCACTAGAGGATGTTTAGATCACATATTTGGAAAAATTTCTTCATGGAAAAGGTTGTCAAACATTGAACAGGCTGCCCAGGAAAGTGGTGCTGACTCTTCACTGTCTCTGCAGGTATTTAAAGGACATGTAGATGTAGCACTTGCAGACATGGTTTAGTGGTGGATTTGACAATGCTGGGTTAGCGGTTGGGACTGATCACCCTGGAGATCGTTTTACAATCTAAACAATTCTGTGATTCTTTGTTTTTTTGACAAACCTACTTTTGTGAGCTGCCTACACACAGGAGACATCCCATAAAGGACTGCTTCCTTATTTCCTGCACTCTTGCTTTTGGGCACAGTTTTGGACATTATTCTGAATCATGTACTATCTTGCTTCCTTTTTCCTTGTACAATATATATATCACAACCAGATCACTTGTTGTTATGGTAATGCTATTAATAAATACACTATCTGAATAAATCTAGCGTGAAGTGGCAAAATAGCAGGACCCCATCAGCACACCACCTCTAGTGATATTCATCAGAGAACAAATGAGCAAAAACTCATGGAAAACCTCTATTACAGCAATAACCCAGGATCTCCTCTGCAATAATTTAGTGAAGACTCAAAATGCTATCCTCAAAAGAAAATTAAACCAATCTAGTGCAATTTCCCATTCAACTACTATTTCTTACAGCTACAAGTTGCTTGCTCCTCAGGCAGAAATACGCTCGTACATCTTCCAAAAGCACGAGTCCCTATCATATCTGAGACTCACAACCCTCTATCAAAAAACAATTTGAAGAAAATAAGCTATCTAATCCCACTACAATTTGGAGAGAAGAGAACAGAAATGCTCAAGTAGCAATGAATTTCTACATATGATCAGAAACAAACAAAAGCATTATTACAAATCCATGTAGACCCCCAAGTGATGCTAACAGTATGCACTCAAAGCTGTGATATCACTGGAGAAAGCAACCTGACTTTTCCTGTTCTCTTCTAAAATAACAGAAAAATGCTGCTACACTAACAGAAACATCTTACTGTCCAGATGTTTACCATATGTTATTCAGCAAAATTCATATTATACTGTTGTCTTTCATCTGCAATGCAGTCTTCTCTGTCCTGCACCTAACTAACTGAAACAGCCAGGATATTTCTAATAGAGAAGCACAGCTTTCACTTCCCCTCAGTGGCTGTTGCCTTCCTGAAGCAGGGGCTTGTGTTTTGTCAAAATCCAGCAGCAGAATTGTTTCTATAGCCCAATGTCAAAAAATCAAGTGAAATCATTTATTGAAGCTGATGCCTTCCTGACAAGCCAGGCAAGCTGTGCTCCTTACAACTGGTTCTAAAAATATATTCTGCTGGACAGGTCAGCAGTCTGCACACTACATAGCACCGTGCTGCCTGGTACCACTGCAGTGCCATCAACATTTGCCCTGATCAAAAGGAACACAGAATGCTCAGAGTTATCCTTTATGTTTGCTACTAAAAAAAAAAAATAGCAGAGAAGTAACTTTGCAAGCTATTTATTATGTCCATATCAATGCATTCTAATAATAATAATGAGCAATCAAGAGTCTTTTGCTGTAAATTTTCCTTTCAAACACTTCCTAAGTCAACTGTACTTAGAAAGGATTTAATAAGAGATAAGTAATGGTGAACTCAAAATGTATTTCTAGGGCCTTCATTAAGATAACATTTTCTTTGTTAGAACATTTACATCTGAATTTAATGTGTATGTGCACATGTACACACATACAGAGTGTGTATCTGTATGTGCAGCAATTTGTAGTGGATATCATTGTATCTTCCCCTCCATTACCTAAACTGAGTATATTAAGTTTAAATCAGAACAGTACAAGGATGTTAAACGAGAAAAGGACAAATGAAAAACCAGGACTTAGGGGAAGGGAGGACAGTGGGCTAGGAGAACTGAGAGAAGCACAGGCACAGATTGGATTCTGTGGGAAAACTGGTATTGGAACAAACCCTGGGAAGCAGACTTCATTACTGTTTCTCCAGCCTGATTGCTGAAGTTCTCTCTCTGGGTTTGATCAGCAAGACATGCATAATTTGTCTTAAATTTAAAAAATCGCAGAGTACCCAAGGCTTTTCTGTTTAGTCCTCCTGAGAATTTTAGTTGTAATCACATACTTGATTTCCCCAAATAACTAGGATTCAATAAACACACATGAGTTAGTCAGTAAGATCTAACATATATTTCAATCCATTAGCTGTTCCAGCACCATTTTTTTAAAGCTAAAAGCACATCAATTCTATTCCCTCTTTTGTAATTTTTTTCCTGTTGCACAAGGCCCAGAATAAGAGTTCTGGCCTGTAGGTGAGACGTTGGGGCACTTCTAACAAAAGAATACAAAATATTTTCATATCTAATTTGAGCAACAGTTTTAATATTTATTGTCACTAAATACACAATCAGAATTTTCCCTGCTACAGCACCCAGAGAGAAATAAATTAAAAACTACTCAGTATTATCAAGTTGCATTTGTGTTTATAGCTTATCTATTTGTAGCAATTATATTCTTCTCACACAAAGACCATCTGATCAGCCACCTAGCAGCAATCTCACATACACAGGTTGCAACTCCAGAGCCGAAGCATCATCATAAATACCATAGTGCAGAACAAAACTTCATTTTTATGTCTTTATGCTACTGCTACTCTGCTTGTGATTAAGACAAATAAATAAATATGCATATGTATTTATAGAAGTAAAAAATATTAGGGGCACTTCTTCATTTATAAAAACAAACATGTAAGGTAAAAATATAAATGCAAGGTATTCTTGTTAAGTTTACCTTTACCATGTTACCTTACCAACAATGGCTTCATAGGACTTGCAGAAGAACTAATCACAAGGAGAATGAAAGCATGATCATATGCAATCCTAATTCACTTGTGTCCAAAACAAATAGTGCACAAAGATGTTAGGACTAAATTCTAAATGGAATGTTTCATTCCTAGGCTTTTCACTGTTAATATCGCTACAGTGAAATCTATTGGCAGCAAGCAGGACAACTTACTTTGGAGGATACTTGAATTTTATTTTATTTTCAGAACTATTTTTAGATGCATATAGAACTTGGAAAAATTTAATGGCTGCACTTTAACCATGCAAATCACAGAACTAGAAGTTGCTTCAATCATGTATTTATAAGCATCCATGACCTAACATAAAACTTGTGTATTATATGTGACTGCTCCACAGAACAATTTTATAGAGTAAATTCTGTCTAATGATATAAAATCTGATTAGGATGTTAGGCATCCTTCCATCCAGCAAACAAAATCTGAGAGAACTACAGAGCTACCAAATCTGATTAGAGTGAGAAAAGAACAGAACACTTTGCATTACTAAAACATTTTTCCTAAAAGTTACTGGGCTATCCACTCTGGGATGTAAGGGTATTGATATGGTGAAGCAACAGAGATCAGAAAGTTGATGTGGTGAGGAAGAGTGGGATTGATCCTGATATGCACCAAACCTCAGGATATTGCAATAAACTTACAAATCTACAATCAGTTACTTTTAGATCCCTTCTAAATGAATTAGATGTAGACTTGAATCAACAGAAAGGCACAGGTACTGTGTCTTATAAATTAGCTTCAGTTGGCCTACATTCACCTGCTAACTCAGGATATTTACACATAATACTGACCCCTACAACTACAAGTGTAAATGTACTAGAAGTGTAATTTAGCTGTTTTCTGTTTACATTGTATTTTTCTACCAACTTAACTCTTCAATACGCAGTTATTACATGCTTACCACTGTGCCTAGAAACTGAATGCTTGTCTCTCCAGAGGCATTCCGAGAAATCCGCTGAAAAACACAAATGTAAGAACTGATTAAAGCAGCTCAAAATTTGTAACCATTCCATTTTGTCATATCACTGTAATAAAAAAAAATGAATACATAAAACCATATATAAAACAGATAAAATAATTTCCTCCAATAGAAGTGCTAGAAGTCTAAATCATACTTCATCTCAGATTTTGGTTTTAGTTCAGTAAACTCAATAAAATTCATTTTTGAAGGACAATGAAGGCAAGTATGGCCAAGTACAACACAGAGCAACCTTGTGCTCGAATGTCATGAATAATGAGGCTTCTGTGATTCTGTATTCCTGTTACTCACATTTAGTTATCTTTATTCTCTCCTAAGGAGAGACATTTTAATCTCTTTTTAAAATGCAAACCTTCAATGATGCTACTTTGAAAACAGAAAAAAAAATGACCTCATGAAATGTCTGGTCACCTACTGTGGTTCAGGAGTTGATTGAAGTTATTAAAGAGTCTTCAAATATTACATTGTCAGTAAGCCGCAAGACAATGCAAGAGGAAATATATTACTGGTTTCACTCAGTATTAAACATAATTTAAATATGCAAAACGTATAAAGAATTCTTCCTTCCTGTGAATCGTCTTCTCCTTCACTGTCAAAAGTTTTTTCTCACATAGGTCCCAACTCAAAGAACACAACCCTCATTTTACACAATGCCAACTATACATAAAAGTATTAAAGCATAGACCTGAGAAGATGAGTATTATTGCAAAGAACTGCACAGAAATCTTCAGCGTTTTAAAGACAAAAAATCGTAAGAACAGGGTTGCAAATAATCTTGAGAGATCTTCTTAGGCTCTAAGACTCTCAGCAGAATCAAAACACACCAGCGTCACTCCCAAGTGATGTGTTTATAACTCATTCTCAAAATCTTTCAATTGCAAAAAAATTCACAGTCTCCCTAAGCAATTTATCCCAGTGTTCTGCATCTTTACCATCAGGAAGTTTCTTCCTAATATTTGATTAAAATAACCCTTACTTCAAACTGCATTACTCATTAATTCTTGCCTTCTTCATTACACACAGGAAACATAGATTATTCCCTTCCTTTCTACAGCTACCTCAGGTATATGCAGAGCCCTTATCATGGCTCCCCTAAGTCTTGTCTAGACCAAATGAGAAAGTGCTACACAACAACAGCTAGATATCCCCCAAAACAATTTTAATAGCAATAAATTAAAACCTGGTCCCTTTTCACTAATTGTGCATGTTCCTCAGCTACACTTTGTGAAGTAATAATTACTACAGCCCAAACATGCTTATTTTTTGACTTAACAGGTCACACACTGACATTGCAATCTGTACAATCATATGAAAACAAAGGGTGATGTGCCAGAGCCTGACATATTTCAACAATAATGATTAATGGAATGGAAAATATGGGAAATAAAATTTCATACAAAACCTGACGTTTACTTTTATAAAGGAAACAGGAATATACACTTTTCCCACAGTCTAGGATAAACACAATCAGGTTTTGGAAACCACAAAGAAGAACAAAGTACCGGCTGCCTACAATGAATGAACCGCATGCCAAAACAAACAAGTCCCAACCACTTGATAAGCTGTCAGAAAATGGCAAGCCGAAAAAAATTAAAGGATTTAATTTCTTTTTTTCCTGGAATGCCCTCCACCCTTGTTAGAGTTCTGTCACTTATTGTGCTACCCTTTTGTCCGCTTTCAAGGGTCATTAGAGACCTTTTCATGTCCTAATAAAAATTCCATTTTTTTGGCTAATCTCCCTGTCACACAGAAAAACACAACTTAAAAAACAAAACAAAACAAAAAGAAAAATAGAGCCCTTTTGTCATTTTCTTTAAAGGCTTTCAGAGTAAAGCCAGGTAGCTTGACAACTTGACTTACTTTTCACAACTCAAAAGCAAAACATTAAAGTATTTCCTCATACAGATTTTCTTTACTTGCAGCCAAATAAGCTAGCATAGCAAAAACCAAACCCTTTCAAAAATAATGTAATAATCACTTTAAAAAAGCCAAATAAATATATATAGAGAAGGCACCTTCCACAGCCTCAGCATCAAGACAAGACAAAGATATCAGCAGCATTTTTCGTGTCGTGACACTGTTGGAGCACTCTGGTATCACACTATAGCAGTTCCTCATTGCTACTATTTGCTGTGTCCAAAATACAAAGCATTGCATTCAGTGTCAATCACATTTAAAGTCAGTATAAGCACTAAAATACATCTCTTAAATTAACATCTGGCGGGGGGATGAAGAATAATGGAGTAATGGGGAAGGTGAACAAAATACTTAAGAAACAGAGGGGGAAAAATAAATTTCCCTCACGGATGTACGTAAAAAAACAAAAAGAAGAAAGAAAGGTAGACAAATTCTGCAAGTCACAAAACATATGTTACAGTGAGACTAAAAAGAGAGCTGCCAGGCTTTTGAGAACTGTGTTACAAAAGAAGTCAGAACATTATCATAATTAATGTTTCAAATTACAGTAAATAAATTTCAGCTATTAGATGTGATTAGATTTTTCTGAAAAGAGTTATTTCTGTTCCACTGGCAGGCTTGTGTTTCTGGGATTTGTAAATGTAATTGATGTTTTCAAGGAAATGAAAGGACATGGTTAACAATTATTCTTTTATTTCCCACCTCTTTAGAAAAAGGACCAGTCTCCAGTTTCTCTTGTAAAGTTAGATATTTACATATTCTATACCTCGTAATAGATGGTTTCATATTGCATGTGATAGCAGGAAAATAATCAAATAGAGGTAACAATACAGAATACCTAATTACATGCATTATCATTGCTCTCCTAATAAATTGCAAATTATTTGCTAGGAGTTTTACACCAAAAAGGCAAGGGAAATTGTTAATTTGTCCAAAGACAAAACATCCCCATGTGTTTACCTGCCAATACAGTAAAATTATATTGTTGACATAAATTATACGATCTTAGAGATAACCAATTTATTTTCTGGTCGATTCAGCGTGCAGAGCTTCACATTAACTTAATTAGAATAATGTAAGTTAAAAGTATATTTTTCATTCCTTATGAAAAAGTAACATACTACCTCTAATCTGAAAAAATATCACAACTTCAAAAAATCCATCTGCAGTCTCAAAGCTGTCAAATGGGTGTGAGTGTTACATAAATATTACATGTATTTTTATACACACAGTTTACAGTATGTTATACTGCATATGCTATGTATATACAAACAAAATGCTTACGCACAGGGGTAAAAATAGAAAAGTGTATACAATCATACAAAATGTTTTTGTTTCTCCTCTTCTATCTTGTGTATGCTATACCAGTCATTTCACAAATAATCATTTTAATCTGTAAATCCCAGTAAATTACAAGAGGTTAGTGTAATATGACTAAATTCTTCTGCTTTGCCATAGAAAATTATTTCCACTTAGTTGGGTATCAATGATGTGTTCACTGTAAGATGCAGTAGGGTTACAATCAGCTTTGCATTAAGCCTGCAATGGATGAGCACTAGCAGGTAAAAATTATAATAACCTTTACATGAAGAAGGATAAATCAGCTCAAGAAAACATAAAATATATATTACTGAAAAACATTATTAACTGAAATTATTAGACAACAACAAGATCTTAGAATATTTTCCACAAATCTTCTTGTCTCTAAGACTTTCCAAGCTACTGGAAGGGAGCAGATGCAGAGAATGAATGATACAAAAACAAAGAAACTCCAACAGACCAAAAGCATTCTTTTTTTTGCTTTGCTGACAAATGAAAAAGTAATTATATCCCCCAAAGTCAGAATTAACTTGAACTGGCAAAGGTGATCAGATAAATAGATACACAGCCTTCTCAAACACTATTATCTTGAACTATTATATACTGGCTTTATTTGCTGAAAGTAAAAGCTGGAGACCTTTTCTTTTCTTCTAGACACAGAAAACAGATTGTGTTTTCTGTCTCCAGAAAAAAAAGCAAAACCAAAATTACAAGCCCAGAGAATTTACGGATAGGCTACAGATAAAATGTTGAGCAAAGCACTGTTAACTTCCTAGCATGGTACTGTTTGTCAGAATGCAGAATTTCTTGCAGCCTACCCCCATTGCTTCATTTCAACTGCTCACTAACAAAAATTCTGAACATCTCATGCCAGGAATTTCAAATGGAGGATGCTATCCACTTTTTGGTGAATACTTATAAATTCTTGAAAATTCCACCTAACAAAACACAGGCCAGAATCATCCCCAGATAGGTTTAATTAAATAAATTATTCCCACAATAGGGAAGCCAGGGAAAAAATGCCCACGGTATTTTACCTTGTAAAGTTCTAACAGATTCATTTGCTAGAACGTAATCTATGAGATTTTTGTGCACATAAGAGTGCTTGGACATCTGGAAAGCTCAATCTTCCACCCACGTCACTCCTACCGTTGGAGACCCGTGGTTGGGTCACAAAGGAGGAAAAGGCTGCAGAAGTAACTGCGAAATCTTTAAGTTATCCACTCAACAAAAAGGGGAGACTGATTTGACCTTATCAGTTGCCTTTTCCTTCTCCTTCTAGAAAGCAGAACTTCATTTCAGCACTGCCTTTCCACCATGCAAAATCCCAGCTGAGGGATGTAATCCCAGACTAGCAATATGACCAAGATTTGGATGGAGTATGTCTGTATTGCACTGCACATTCAGACTTGTTCACCCTCACAAGCCTTTCCACTTCAGGAATCACCCTATCTTTTCACAATTTAACATTCTGCACTGGTGGTACCATCATTTTCTCCCCTTAGAGCATTAAACTACAGATGGAAGTTAGCCTGATTTGTGCACTACTCTACCCTTAGCATTACCAGTTTCAGTTCATACTTTATAGTAAATGAAGCCTCAGTGAGTTGTTCTTCCTCAGGGCATTTCCACATTTCCCAGGTTCTTACAAGGACAGCAGTCATCCAGTGGGGAAAGAGATGATCAAGTGCTGTGTATGAAGTGTTTTTACTTGTGAAATATGTCTAAGACTGATGTTAGTGACACTGTGCCGAAGCAGTCCTTCCTATTAAAAGGAATCCTGCCAGAATGCTGAAATACTGGCCTCCCCTGGCACCTGTTGCAAGCTACCTCAGTCCCTTTCCAGCGACAAAATGAAATCTGTTTCTAAACAACACAAATATAGCTGTTAAATACAGGGTGAGTGGCTTACAGGGCATCAATCCACACAGATAATTGTGCAGGTGCAGTTGTAAGAGGCTGAGGCACCATATCACTACTTTTTAGGAGTTCTCTTAATGCCTCGGATTCAATTGCAATAGATGACTTGGGAAATTCTGTCCTCCCATAAATAGAAAAATAGAAACATAGCTCCTTCCCAATATCTCTTTATGTGATATCCAATGTGACTTCTACTTGTTACTTCTTTTTGCAAAGTTTTATTTGAATATTAAAACCATTGCAAGTATGTTATTACATATACAGAGGAGTGCCTTCTCAGTTTGTTCATGTGTTTCTTTAATCCTCTGAGATAGCTAGGTGTTACAAAGAAGTAGATGATAGGTTTTAAAACTAACAAAAAACAATCAAAACAAACAAACAATAGGAAGATTTGTTTATTTGGTGTTAGTAAAGAATTACTTTAGAGGACATTTACTTCAACCCAAGATTTACAACAATACAATAATTAGGCATTTAGTCTTCTCTGAACTTCTAAATTTTTTGCTGCTACTACATTAAATTACAACATAACTAGAATTTCTGGAAGCTTTACCCATGTTTTGGCATGCCACAATACATCTTGCTCCTGCAAGGGGGGGAAATTATGCAGTCAAAATGTGATTCTAGATCTGATAATGTCTGTGACTGCCCTGAGAAAAATTCTTGACAGGATCCATAGCCCTTCCTCACTTTTATGTCCCTCCTCTTCCTTCCCCGTTGCTCTCTGAATGTGTTACCATGTTCAAGAGAACCATTTCTCATCTTTCAGAGTTTAGATATCAAAACTACAATCTGTCAGTGACTGAAGGCAATGCTTTGGTCCTTGGACACATACATATTGTTTGTCTTGAAAATGTATAGCTCCAGGAGGAAAAAAATATGTTATAAGATACCATGACAACTAATGTTATTTGATTAACATCTTGAGTAAGACAGGATAAAACTAATCTCATTTCAGAGGGATCGATTGAATGTATCAATTGATCACTCATTTCCTCCCTGAATGAAAAAAGTAAGTATATTAATTTGCTTATAAAGAATTGGTAAAGGTAGTACTGTGTGCTTTTAGTTCTTCTGCTGTAGTTTCATGAGCTTTTATTCCCTTTAATTTTCCCCTTCCCTGAACATATTCTCCACTTGAACCATGGACAAGAAATCTGTACCAGATTTGGCTAGGTTAGCCATAACTGAAACAGGCTGAAAAAAACCAGGAGATGATCTACAGGTTAATCACTGTGAGCCATGAGGAATTGAGTGCTGGGGCTCACACTGGTTTTTCTCTACCCAAAAGTACAGCTATGTGGGTATAGGATAACCAAATGTCTACAGATCATTCTGAGTCCCTCTTCTGGAGACAACCTAGCAAGAGTAATTTTGAAATCATGGTTAAAGGACAATAGCAGAGTATGTACAGTAATTGCACAGCACTAAAAATGGACTGTCAAGCAGTCATAAACACTGCTCACTAAACCTTCACAAAATAATTTTCAGGGGTTAAGAAAATAAGTGTTCTGAAGTAATGGTACTTTAGATTGAAAAACCTATATAATGTATCATATCATTATCACAGATTACATCTGAGATCTCAAAACAGCAAAAAGAAAAAAAGGTAATTTTTCTTACAAAAATAAAAAAATTACACATATGAAAAACGTGTCTAAAGAGTTGTAGGAAATGAATACTTGGGCAAAGGCTTTGTTCTCCTGTCAGACATTTCCTTGGAACAAAGACTTCATAACCTACAGCATTCTCATTTTTTCTGTTATTGGAGACCAAAATAATAATCTAAAGAAATATTGTATCAGAGAATCACTTACATTTGTCATACCCTAGGATGCAGAATATTCTACTCCTGCTGCAATTGTTGATGCAATAAATAAATTAAATGAAAAAATAAGTGATGCTATCACCGAATTCCTTTTAACACTAAGTAGAGAAATCTCCCCTGATAAATCTTCATCTATTTCATTCACAAAAACACGTGAAGCTTGAGACTGATGTTTTCAGGATCAGGTTCTTGTTTAGCAACTCCATTACTCTCTTAATTACACCTTGCTGTGACTGATAAAGACCTCTTTACTGTAGAGTTTAGGATGCCCAACAGACACAGAACAGTTATGCTGGAGGGGACCTCTGGAAATTGGGTAGTCATGTTCCCTGTTCAAAGCAAGATTAATGTCAAAGTAGTAGTGAACTTCTCAGGACCTTGTCCAGTTGAGTTCTTGCTACATCCTACTGAGCTTCAGTTCATCAGAGACTAATTCTCTGAAAGCCAGGAAATACAAAAAAAAGTTATCACCGGTGCTATTGTAAAATTGCTTTGCTGAAGGTACCAAAAGCCACGAAAAGTTTTCCAGGGTCCAGGGAGAATGCCTACATTACGTTTAGAGGGTAGAAGGTTTCATAACAGCAAGATAGCAGAGCTGTGGGCCCAACAGTTTGGCAGTGAAAAGGCTGGGGGCATATGACGGAACTAAGGCGTACACAAGTATCGGCAAAGATGGTGACAAATTATTCAAGTTAAACCATTCTACAGTTCTGGCTCAGCATCCTTTTGCTACAGGGAACTCTCTACAAGTAAAAGGTATTTAAGGATGAGTTGAGTGTTTGATGGGTAGGATTGATGAAGGCACAGCATTCAACAGCACTAAGCAGCTGTAAAATTTGTCCATGAAGCAGCCATAGCGCAGCCTTGACATCTGAATAGTCAATGGGGTGGTTTTTGAGAACTTGTCCAAACACAAGTAGTTGCTGCTTTGAGGATCTCCTCCTAGATGCTTTTCCTCTTGGGCAACCTGCTCACCCTGCAGATACCTGGTCTTCCCGTGCAGTGTCCCAGCAGAAGGCATCTACTCACAACTGACTAGTAAGAACAGAGCTGCAGTTAGGTTCAAGCCCATCTGCTGGACTCCATGGATTCCTTGATTTATCTTGAGGTCCCCTTAGATTCTAGTTCCCACGAGGAACAAAAGATGTTCAAACTCTGGAAAAAGACAGCTTATTCCTTCCTTCTACCTGCTCCCAGTTCATACTGGGAGACTGAAGAGGTCATAGACAACCTCTGCAGGCACAGGGCTCACTGAAATCCAGCTTACTTGTATATGGGAGGAGACAAAGAAGAAAAAAATGCCCTAAATTGTCCCAAAATATGCCTGATGTCTTTCAGCTGTCATTACTTTCCAGGATACCATACTGAGCCACCATTCCTCCCCTCCAGTTTCCACTGGAATTCTTATTTTTCTTTTCCACAACTCAAATCAACTTCCACTTTTCCACTCACTCTTCACATGCATCATTAAGACCCTCATTTATTAATTTATTTTTATTCTAAATATTTCCTAAAAGGTTATATCATATTCAAATCCAGTTTTATATATATAAGTATTTTAAACATATATTTGCAATTAAATAAAACCCAATCCCTTTAAATCTGAGGAAGGTGTATTGTAACTATATTCCTATAGTTCTTTGATTTTCAGGAAAGGCAAAATCCAAATTCATAATAGCTAGATGTAAGTCAAATTCTGAGCCACTAACATCTTTTGAAACAAGTATGGAAAACCATTTTGGTGAAGTATTTCTGTACAAAAAAATAAAGTCATTTGCTTGGTGAACAAAATCCTACACTTCAGGACGTGTTAAATTGAGCCTCACCAAATGAGAGGCAGAGTTTAGTCATAAGTAGAGAAAATGCTGAGAAACTGGGATTAACTGAGGAACTACTGAAAAGAGCCACAAAAAATCTCCCATGATGAAATCTGAGTACTAGAAGAAATGCCATGGGGTCTACCCACACCCCCATCCCTGGAGACTGTATCTCAGAAATCTCTTGCTCAAATGATCCCAAGTTTTCACCACTTCATCACTTTGTATAAATCCTATGGATTTCACAGTAACTCAAAGCAGCACAATGATTTCAGAGCCCTTATGCTGCAGCCACAGGACCTGCAGGATACCCCAGGGTTCTGGTCCCACTCTCATCTGGGGACCTGGCCAGGCGCTCTGCAGCTCCCATCTGCTGCACACAGATGGGCTTCCTCACACAGGAAACAAAAGCAGGAGGAGGGGGGCTGCCACACATCCTTGTTGTGCCCTGGTATGCCCTAGACAGACTGTGACCAGGACATGTACTTCTCCTCAGGCACTCGGGTCCCATACTCTAGAAACTGTCCTAGAAAACGTGGGTTTTAAACTCAAAGGTCCTTCATAACTCTGCAGCAGAGTTGGTGCTCTGCTTTGTTCTAATTCTCATTGAGCCTTTAGCAGAGGAGTGAAAATACAAAAGCATGCTTAATTGTTTTTAAACATGCAACAGATATGCCAAAATTTGAATGTCTAGACTATAATTACATAAATATACTTCAAACCAAAACGTTTTTAAATTATTTATTCCCTGTTTCGATGCTTAAGTGCTTTGGTAGATTGTGGCCAGACTGCAGGATTGAGCCAAAGGTGCATAAATCAAGCCTTCAAAGAAATAAAACATTCACAAAGATTGTATTTGGTTGAGCAAATTTAGAAGAATGAAACCAACTATGAAGAAAAATTAGATTGACTGAAAATTAATAAAGCACAGCTGGAATTATTCGATTCATCCATATTTGTTGCTTAAATGGCTCTAGGGCTAAGTTTTGCAGAAAGAAGATACTTCAAGACTCAGAGGTCAATTGCTTTTGGAGACAAATTGACCTACAGGAATACACTTGTCTAATTTGGTTCTTGCAGTGGGGCAAGTCTACAGAAATATATAACCAAAAAACCAATTTTGATTCCCGTGAGTGACTATCAGAGGTCAAGTTTAAGGTTCCCATAAATTTACATATATACACTAAAAGATTAATAACTTCTCAAGCTACTGAGTTTCTTTGCTGAAAGCAAAGGCAGATGAAATCTGAGAAGGCAACAAGATATTCCACATTCTGTTGGCTAGATAGCATGCAGTCAGCTCATTGCATGTTGCTGTGGCTAGATCTGTAGTGTTTCATAGGGTTCAGTCATTCTCAGGGAATGCAAGAAACACTACTGCTGGCTCAGCTCCTAGAAGAAACTTCTTCAAATCATATGATCATTAATTTTGAAACTAATTTTATGTGCCAATTCAGTTATTATTAGCTAAATGCTATTGCTACTATTAGTTATATATCCAGTCACATAGTACTATAGTTTGCAATGAGTTTTTGTGAACACAGTTATCCATTCTAAACATAATGCTTTTTACCTAGGCAATGTTTATAGATTCATACACTGGTATTTTTTCCTCATCAAAATTAGGAATGTACTTTATAATATGGCACCAAAATGGACTAGTAGTAAAATAGTAGAAAAAAAAACCACACCTAAAAATAGAAAATTATTTTAGATATACACACACCTTGAAGCAGGAATGAACCTCCCAAGAAATCTACAGAACTTCAGAATTTACTTGGGAACATAAAGAAAAATTCACTCTTAGGCAATGCTAACTCAGGCAATAACCTTGAAAGATACAATAATTTTTATTTTCAACTTGCAGTCTTTTCAATTCAATCAAAACAAAAATAGTATTTCCAGTCGGGTAATTTACTAGGGGTAAAAATGAAAAACTAAATTCCCATATTTCATTGAAAATTATGAGAAATTTGACCATTGTATCATTGATAAATATATAGGAAATAGATACTGTTGTATGTAGAAAAATACTTTCAGTAAGTTTTGATTTTTCATTATTGCCAGGATCAATAGATATTTGTAAATAAATGATTTGTCAACAAATAAAAATATAAATCGTGACTGAGGTTACATTTAGAAAAGCATTCTCTGGCGTGTTGATTTGATTTCAAACACGTAAGTGTTCAGAAGGAAAGGAAAGCAAATACAACAACTTTAAGCTTTTCAACCCTGTTTTCTTAGAGCCACATAAGTTTGGGATGTTTTCTATGTTTATCTTTTCAAATCATGGAGCTAATCATATTTCTTGTAAGTATGCAAAAAGCATGTTACATGGGAGACGAACTGCCCTGTGACTTCCAAATTGCAAAGGCCCAAAAGTGTAACAATCATAATCCAAACAAGAAAGAGAGACTAATTTTACTGTAGGTCCCCATGTGGATTTTTGTTGTGGGTTAGGTTAGGAGGGAGTTGTTTCAGTTGATCAGTTTTTTGGTTGGTTTTTTGCAGTAAACCATTTCTTCTTTTTTACATGATTAAGAAACTATCTCCTCACAAGCCACTAAATAGAGCAAGCCTGTAAGCTGAGGTAAACTTCTGTCTAAACAAGGAACTTCTCATTAAAAGCAAGATATTCAAAACTCTAGGTAAGTAACTTCAAGTGCATCCAGAGATTTAGTAGAGTGAATTTGTCTTAAAGCAGAAACATTCTGGTGTTTGTACAACATCACACGACTTTTATGATGCAGCAAGTTTAGACCCCACGTTTCAGTATCATTTGTATGCCCAAGGAGGCTTTGGTGAGATTACCTGTATAGTCCTTTGAGTGCCATCAATGGTGACAGACAACAAGGGTGAAGCCAGGTTCCACTCGCTGGTCACATTTAGTTTCATCCCATCAACTTCCACCTGTTGTGACACCAAACAAGGCTGTTACTATGAAGACAGACAGAAAACTGATCTCAAGTTCATTACTGCATACAAAGCAGCAACCATTTTAAAACAGATGGCTCCCAAACAACCTGTCATGTTTACTGCTTCTGCCATAAAAGACAGGGTCCAACAACAGAGTCTTCCAGCTATCTCTGGGGAGAGGTGAAGGACCTGTGAACAGCTGCCTCGAGTAGCAAGGTTTCAAGTGATTTCCAGCAAGTAACAAACAGCCATCCAACTTTTAAACCTATCTGGACATGCTACATTTACTGCAATTAGACAAGTAATGCATATAAATTCCAGTGACACCTTGCAACCCACACAACAGGGCTTGCATATAATATTCTCTCCAAGGACCAAGGAAGAACTTTTCCTATGCTTCTAATGAAGGGCTTTGCATTGTTATCTTAATTAATATGAGGCAGTAATTAATTCTTCAGCATTTTGCCTCAAAGTCTAGAAAAACTTTGCAAATTCTGACATGTTTTCTTTCAATATACCGAGGAATACAATTTCTGACTTGAATGCCAATATGTTTATCCAGAAAGTGTTTGTTTTTTGTTTTTTTTGTAATCATACCATGTTCATTATACAAAACTATTTCTAGGTGAACAGCAAAAATTCTGGGTTCTGAAAAAAGTGTAGATCAGCATAATGGTAATGACACTTCTATCATTGTTCTGTTGTGTTATACTGTTTAAAAACACATCACACAGTCAACACTATAAGAGCCTCAGAGAAAGAGATGGTTATGAAAAAAATTATTACATATGGACTAAGGTAATTGGTGATTAATATTTATGGCATCTTTTCAACACTCAACATGCTATTGAAGGTAGGTAACTATTATTTCAGTTCTATAATTTACTATAAACAGAAGAAAAATCACGGTTGGCCAATTTCCTTCATCTCCCAAAATCTCCAAAGTATTTTTTAATCAGTAAATTTCAGACAATAGTGATAATGGCACAACTATTGCATACATTCTGAATAAAACAGAAAAAAATTCAAAGCATTTAAAATAAATGCTGAGCACACCTTTTGCAAAATAAAATTTATAAAGCCTACTCTTTTAGGTCTCAGACTTATTATTATTTGATCTAATAACAAGAAGAAGCATCTTAAAAGAAATCCATAAGAGAAGTGCAGAGGAGTACTGTATAATTTGATACATTTATTTCAGTTAAGAAGAAAAAGCTCTGGCTTAAAAAACACTCTAATTTTATAGACTTTAGTTTTGAACACAAAGTTGGCTTTAGTGATATAATCTACGCAATTTCCATGGGCTTTGACTATAAATAAAGTTACATGTAAAGAACAAGAAGAAAAACAAGTCATTTATAATGGTTCACCAATAGGCCAGATTAGCTGGCATGCTTCAGGTACTTTACACTGCTCCAGTGATGCAAACCAGCCACAAACCTGGCTTGAGTTAAACCAGACCTGCAGCTGGTTTTCATTTCCAAAGCACTGCAGAACAGCTGGAACACTCTGATGAACCCAGCCCACTCTCAGCAAACATGTATCAGCAAATACTGTCTTTATTGAGAACAGGAGAAAGATCTGGAAAAGACTTTCCAAATGGAGAAAAGCAAATCCAGCACCCTGTCTCAACCCTCTCTGATTACCAACTGACCTTTGGTAAGGCAATTATTAAAAAAGCCCTGTCACTATTGCTAAAACCAGAGAAAGACTGTCTGCACTGGAGTCTGGGTCTGAAAACATCATTTACCATGTGTCTCCAGAGATAGAGGGGAGAAAGCATCACAGCAGACCAGGCTACTAGTCCCCAACAAAACCTTCAAGTATACACCATACTACTTGTGGCAGTGTAGGATTTACATGCAGCCTCAGAGAAAATCTATAGCTACTATCTACAGTACTAGCAAAGAGTGTTCCAGGGGCAGGATGCAAGTCAATACCTCCACAAACTCAATTTAATCATCAGCTCTTTTGTCACTGTACAGATGAGCAAAAGGGGAATAAACCAAGTGTGTCACAGTGGTAAATGACCTGTCCAAAGTCCCTCACAAGTGTAGATACAAGATACAAGTCTCACCATTCTTGATTCCAGATTACACTAGCATCAAAACATTTCTGGTGGAAACCACCCTGAAAGGACAGAGCAAGCAGATGCTAAGTCTAAACAAACCATGGCACTCTATGTGCAATAGAGAAACCAGCAGATAATATACTGCCACTATTATGGTTTCTCTATTGAAGAAAGAATAGAGGGTCAGGGGAAGGGTTATATGAATGAATGCTTATCCCATAAACTGCAGCAGCCTTCTCATAGAATGGAGTTACAGGGTCTTAGCTGTCTTCACCTGCAGCTCACCATGGTATGTGCAACTGGGGAAGATCACAGAAATCACAGAATATTCCCAGTTGGAAGGGATCCACCAGGATCACTGAGTTCAACTCTTAAAAGTTAATGGTCTATACAGGGATCAACCTTTGTGTTATTAACACCATGTGTAACCAACTGATGATGCAAAGCCAAGATAATCCCAAGGAAATTTGGCTACCTATGCTCCAATAGGTAGGATGACAAAGACAGGGCGTCAAGATATCAGAGAAAATGAACAAGGACTGAGGATAAGATATTTACTATGTAGTGATCATGTTACTTTTACTACAAATGAGGGAGATGCAGGGGTGGAGGGGAAGATGGGACACAGTGTGCCAAAAACCAGATGAGGATTAAAATCAAACCAATACTTTATCTAATAGAGCAAGCCTTTCTCAGCTCAACAGCCTAGCAAGGCTAGCAGGTAAAAACAGGGGAAGACAGAAGACAGTAGAAGAACTTGTCAGAAGTTTGCATTTGCCTTCATTCCTCCTCTAGCAATGGATATCATAACTGAACCTAATAAATACTGTAGTAGACCCAGGACCTTTTTGCTTTAGGCTTGGGGGTTGGGGTTTAGGGTGTGAAGGGGGGCATGGAGATTAAATAATGACACTACATTGATTACTTCCCATCTTACTTTGTATCTGTGCTCCTAAGACAGCCAAGAACAAATCACCATTCAATGGATGCTAACACTTGAACTGCAGGGAGATCCCAGTCAATTCACTCCTGCAGTGGGTCACATTGTGCTTTGCACCACACCTATACAGACTAGCTTTATCCTTAACTACTCAGTTCCAAGTAAACACATATGTGTATGTGCATCTACAGTAACTATGTTTGCATTGCTGCACTAGATCCACATGACAGTGCTGGTGAGTTGTTCCTTTTTTAAAAGGTTTGTTTGTCCCTATGTGAGGACATAAAAGATGAAAGCAGCCGCAGTCCTTTACAATTATTTCCAATTCAAAAGGTACCGTAAATGAGGTCTCAGAAAGAAGAGTGACAAGTCCAAGAAACAATGCAAGAAAAAGGGCAAAAGCTTATCCCACTGTCACAACTTTGCAGACTTTTGCTGGCATGCACCTGAACTACACAAATAGCAGCCCCTTCACCTCTTGGGGAGTGAGTTCCTGATGTTCAGCATGATAGGTACCAGCTAACCAAGAGTGCAAAGAGCTGCAAAGCATAATCTGCATTCAGTTTCCTTTAGAGAACATAATTTGGCATTCTGTGTGCATGTCAGGCAATTAAAGAAGGCAGCATAAGCCTGAGTGTTATAGCCCTGTTAATTTACTAATGCAGAGTCTCGTGTACATCTGGCACATGTCACTTCTTTTCTCCTGGAAATGAAGGTGGTTTTCCAGGAGACTAGAGGGCACCTGAAGCATTTGTTTCCTGCCTGATGCTTCAAAACATTATGCCTGAAGTTCCTCCTGCCAGCCTTGAGTCTGACTAACTTAAGTCTGCTGATTTAATCCCATGGTTTCAATTCTGCCTCTCAGCATGGTGTTAATCTCAAGAGTCCTAGCTCTAACTACTTGGCTATGCCACTCTTAGCCATCATACTAACAGCCCTTAATTCTACCTCTTGCTATAACAGGAGTGATGGGATTCTCTAATCAATCAGATCTACAAAATGAAAAATCACCCTCTGCAGACTTGCCTTGCTGAAGTCTTTCTCTGATCAAGACAGCTGCCCATGAAGATATTTCAGGAAAACAGACGTTACTCTTCACAGGATATATGAATATTCACTGTCATAGCCTCCACTCCCTTCAACTAGCATTAATCTAAGGCACATCCAGTGGGCAGCAAAGGGCTCTACAAAGTGAACCTTAAAATCATTCCTGCATGGAAGGAGCAATGACAGCAAGCATAACACTTGCAAATGTGAGGTAGCTTATATGTTTGAGGGCTTTGTTCAAACCTACATAAAGCTCTCTTCTGTGGAAAAAGTAACTGTCTCAAGCAGAAGACTCCTTATCTCCATCACTGCTAACCACGCCATCCATGCCAAAACAGCAAGGAAATTCTTCACGTTTTTACGAGTCAGGTAACAGGTAAATAAGTATTGCCTCTTGTGCAGAAAAGGGGGTGACAAGAGAACTCATAGCACAGTGTGGCAATAGAAGGTCCAGCCATATTCAGTAACAATCTGCAGAGTCCTCAGACTAAGCCAAATTGAGCTGGATAAAGCAGCTTTTGATTCCCAAACAGTTTTCACAAAATGCATTAAATTCTCATCTAATCTACTGTCCCAGCCAATAGAGAAGCACATAGGTTGTACTTGCAAGGAAAAACTGTCCTCTTTCAAAGCTATCGTCCCTTACCTTTTGCAGTCCCTTGCAACCTCAAGAATGTGAGAAAAGTCTTTATGGGGCTGATGAGCCCAAGACTGCCTTTAGAAGCATGATGCATGAAACCCCAGGCATTTTGTAAAATATTTTGCTAGTTTTTATTATAAAAAAAAAATTCCACCGTCAGCAGATGAGTTCAAATAACATCTTGCATCTATATATTCCCAAAGCAAATCACCACAACACACTTCCTTATCATGAAAATTACTGGCTACCTGGAGCCTGTAAGAACATGTGATAATTTGCAGAGCTGTCTTGGAAACTATTGGGTCTTATACATCTTGCTTTAATTTCCCCACATTGTCTTTAAGAACCTTGAACAAAATCAGAGTCATATTTGCCACATTAGGAAAGAGCAGCAACCAAATAATAGTACTTCACAGGTTGTCATTCATAAATGCAAATGAATTATGCATAAATGCAAAGACACCTAGTAATATTTCCCATGTGGGCAGTTCTTATTAGTTAAGCTCCTTCTTGTATATGCTTTATCTGCTGCTCTTTGCACTGTATTTGCTAGTGACCCAGGGTCTGATTACTCTCAAAGTGTTTGACATTTTCCAGGACCACAGAAGAGGTGACAGTACACTCTTGTCAAGTTTACAGATGGCACAAAACTGGGTTAAACACTCTAGAGCAGGGCTGCCATCCAGGGGGGCCTAGACAGGCAAGGGGAAGGGGCTAATGAAAACTTTGTGAAATGCAAGCTTAATTTTTAAGTCCAACATGTGAGAAGGATGAACCCATTGCAAAAATACATTGCGACCTGACTGGCTAGGGAGCAGCTATGTGGAGAAGGACTTGGAGATGTGGACAGACATGTCAGCAGGACGCCCTGGCACCAAAAGTTGCTCTCAGTGCCCTGTGCTCTGTTAACAGAGGTGTAGTCTGCAGATAGAGGGAGGTCAGTAGATCTTTCTACTCAAAACTCAGACCACATCAAATACTGCATCTACAAGACAGACATCGACTTTGGTCAGTTTTACAAAGCTGCCATTAGCCCATTCCCCTTGCCTGCCTAGGTCCCACTGGGTGGCAGCATTGCCCTTGACTGCATTGAGCACTTTTTCCAATTCTGTCTTCTGTAATCTTAGGACTGTGCACTCCCACTGCTGCCTCCAGGTATTGATGCAGTTGTTGAACACGACTGGTCACAATACAGACCCTTGCAGTCCCTTGGTGACCTCCAAGCAGAATACAACCCATTAACCATGGCCCACTGAGTCTGATCACTCAACTGGCTTTTGATCTTGTTGGGTGAGATCATGCCAAAATACTTGTTAAAGTCAAGGTAAATGATATTCACTGCTCTCCCCTAGACCACAAATCCTGTCACTTTATCATAGAAGTCTGTCAGGTTGATGCCACTTCAGGTGGGATCTCACCAGAGCAGAGCAGAGAGACAGCATCACCTTCCTCGACCTGCTGGCCATGCTGTTTTTTATGTAGCCCACAATACTACTGGCTCCAGTAAAGCCTCTCATCCAGCAGCACCCCCAAATCTTTCTAAGCATGGCTGCTTTCAATCCATCTGTCTCCCAGCTTCTAGTGATACCTGAAATTGTCCCCATACAAGTGCAGCACCTTGTATAAATAAAGAATACACTGACATCCACTAACCTGGTGTCCAAGATCTGTACCCTGCTAATATTTTTCTTTATTTCCTTCAGGATCCTAAACAACAGCCATTTATTTCATTTATTTCACAGCCAAGACTATCTTTGGTATCACCTCTTCAACCAGTTCTTTCTTGGAAGTGAGTCGCAGATCTGGGTGTGTCAACACCAGTTTACCCATCCAGTACCAGTATCAAACAGTTATCCCAAGGACTGTTCAGAAACCTTCCACCATTCATCCCATATGTTGCCCTTCCAGAAGATGTCAGAGTCCCTGTGACCAGCACATCCTGCGACAGAGATTTCCTTCAGTTGTTTAGAGAAGTCTTAGTCTACTTCCTCACTCAGATCAGGGGACAGTACTATGCTATTTAAATGTTTTTTTAATTGATCAAGCCAGTGACTTTCACCTGCTAAAGTGATCTCCTAGTCTGGACACTTAGCTTCCAGTTTCTCCGTGGGCACAGAATGATTTGCTCTCCCAAAAACCATGGCAAATTTCTAAATAGATCTTTTCTCTCTAGTTAAGGATCCTTCTGGCCCCCAAGCACTCAGAGTCATATCTCTGCTTCTTAAGCTCTGCCCAGTTACATATGCACACACTGTGCTTGCCAGTGCCAGTCCTGGAGCTAGATGTGTCCTGGAGACACTGACAGGATTGACATCCACACCAGTAACATGTGCCTGCCTCTTTGTCACCATCACCATCCTGGCCTGCATGTACACTGCTACCAAAATCCCAACTTTACAGGTCATACAGGCAGGGAAATCCTGCCTGGAAATATTGAGAGCACTTTCAAGGTGACTGCTCTCAACTCAGTGAAAGAGAACTTACTGATTCAGAGTCCCTTGGGAAAACACCCTTACCAACAAAGGGTCCAGAAAGCCTAGACATATTTTTAGGATGGAAGTCTTAAAGGTGCGGGAGCATGCCATCACTATGTACCAAAACACAAGCTGGCAGGGAAGAAGATCAGTCTGGCTGAACAGGGAGCTTTTGCTGGAACTCAGGGGGAAAAATGAGAGTTTATGACCTTTGGAAGAAGGGGCAGCAAACTCAGGAAGAGTACAAGAATCATGTAGAGAGAAAATTAGAAAGGCGAAAGCTCAGCTAGAACTCAATCTAGCCACTGCTGTGAAATATAATAAAAAGTGTTTTTATAAATACATTAACAACAAAAAGAAAGGCCAAGGAAAATCTCCATCCTTTATTGGATGCTGAGGGGAATATTGTAACCATGGAAGAGGAAAAGGCTGATGTACTTAATAGCTTCTTTGCCTCAGTCTTTAACAGAAGGACTGGTTTTCCTCAGGACAGCCAGCCCTTGAGCTGGTAGTCAGGGGCAGGGAGCAGAAAGAGCCCCTGCAATCCAGGAGGAAGCATCAGTGACCTGCTGTGCCACTGAGACACTCACAACTCCATGGGGCTGACAGGACCTGTGTGAGGTGTTGAGGGAGCTGCTGGAAGAGCTCACCAAGCCACTCCCAACCATTTGTCATCAGTCCTAGTTAACTGAGGTGGTCCCAGATAACTGGAGGTTGGCCAATAAGATGCCTGGATTAAAAAAGGGTCAGAAGGAGGATCTGCAGAACTACAGGCCAATCAGCCTGACCTCAGTGCCTGGGAAGGTTATGGAACAGATAATCTGGAAAGTGATCACATGGCATGCACAGCACAACCAGGGTATCAGGCCCAGCCAGAATGGGTTTAGGAAAGGCAGGTCCTGCCTGACCAACCTGCTGACCCACCTAGTGGAAGAGGGAAAGGCTGTGGATATTGCCTACTTGGACTTCAGTAAAGCCTTTGGTACTGTCTCCCCACAGCATTCTCCTGGAAAGTCTGGCTTTGTGCTATAGTTTAGCTGACAAGGTGTGTTTGATTAAAGGTTGGACTCACTGATCCTGGAGATATTTTTCAGCCTTAATGAGTCTATGATCTTACAGAATTTTTCTTCCTCCTTAAAATGCCATATGATGAAATTTGGTAGATGGACATTTCCTTTAGTACACTTAAATGTCTTAGAAGTTTTGTTTATCACAAATACCAACGGTCTAAAAACTTGCAATATTAGTTGCCAGAAAAAGTGCATGAAAGAGCATATAGGACAGAGAGAGACCCTGTGGCCAACAGTGTGTATATCAACAAATGTATAAAAATGTCAAAAAAGAAGTTCCTTTAAGCTAAAACTGTAAAAAATTGAATTCACCAATGCTTATATGACAGCAATTTCTTTGATTCAAATTAACCAGCTGCTTTATCCCGTATTTTCAGTTATTGACAATGTATTCACATCAGATTAGCAGATTGACCTTTTTTCTTTTCTTCAAGTGACTGTAAAGTTAGCCTTTTGGACTTTTGAAGTGGTTGGCCAGATGCTTTCAAAAGGAAGTTAAAGTATGTGAGTTTCAATCTCATTAAAAAGGCCTTTTTTTTAAACAAACTTTCCTTTTGTTCATATCAGCACTTACTTTTTTAAAAGACCCCAAGAGAGAGTTCCAGTCTATAGATCACTTGTCCTGAAGAAAGCTCTGTTAACTATTTATAGATCATGTCCTTTTGTACTGAACTAGATCAAGCAATTTATTCAGTGCATGACTGCAGGAGAGAAATTCATTTGCTCTAAGTGTCATCAAGGCAGCCTTTTACCTGCTATGAACAAGAACAGATGAGCTGAATTGCTGGGCTTTTACTTCAAATGCACATTTTGACATTGTGTGGGGTGCCATCATAACTTTCAAGTTTTCAAAGTATTGAGCACATTCACAGAATGGGCAGTCCTCAATCACAAGAGCAGCAAATAGCACATAACCACTAGAATAAATCAAACACATGTGCACACATTGAAATTATCTCTCTTTTCTTTAAAGTAGCACTTACAGATGCAAATTACCATTAGCTGCTTTGGTAGATCTCACTTTAAAAATGGGAGCATGCCAGCATAGAGACCAAGGAAAAGAGCACACAACAGGCATCAGCTCCTCAGCTTAACAACAACAGAATCAAAACAAAAGGAGAGGGAGAAGTGATGGCCTTCATCACCTCTAATCAGCAAGGGCTTTCTTCGAGCATTCACCAGGGAAGTGATCCTCTCTGCAAAACCTAGTAGAGAGGCTGTATGCAACAAAAACACTTCACTGCAGAAAATGCTTTGTTTTACTCCTTCAGTTTGCCTGGCGGAGTCATTACTAAAATGACATCTTGTACTTGTAACCTGCCTGAGCCCACTAAGGCTACAAAAAGAGGTGGAGGGATAGAAGTTAAAACTACATCAAGAAAATAAAACAGCGATTAAAAATAATTTACATCTGCTGACAACACCTTCAGACACAAGAAGTACAACTGGTTTGGGGAATATGAGCATCTATTATTATCAGATCACTGTGGAAAAGAAGAAAACAGGAACTTGCTTTCCTTTTCACTCTGCTCTACAAAGACCAATGCCCTGGCTCTGCCCAGCTAAATACACTCCAACCTGGATACAGATACTGCTCCTAGATAGCTGAAAAACCATGCAGGTGGTTCAAATAGTATTGATATCATGTGCACACTGGGCACTTTGAAAGCTGCATTGCACTCAGCTTTCCTTGTATGATAGGATAATCTGTTGAGGATATTCTTGTTTTCTGTCTTGGAAAAGGGTTTAGCATAGGGACCAATGACAGGATCTGGGTGACTAGGAGCTTTATGGTGGGAGCTAAAAACACATCGATCAATAGATTATGACAAAGGTAGACAGAGCTGGTTTAGTAGCTATTGAGTCATGATTCATGTCTATATACTGAAATCCTTAAGCAAGCCTGATTCCAAAATGACTTTGAGCTGCTAAGTTTCCATTTTTTCACTTCAGAGGCACAGAGATTCCAAGCCCTATCCCACTTGACAGTATAAATTCTCAAAGAGTAGAGTGACATTATCATACCAAAGTGCCACTACAAAACACGACAGACTAAAACTCATACTACCCTTTTAGAAAAACCATATTTTGGAATACATTTCTTTTTAAGTATTCACCTAATACATATATTCATTTAGTGAATATTCATTTGATTCAGTGAAAGCTATGTAATAAGGATAAGCAAGCTAAGACAGATTTTACTTTTTAAAAAAACAAAACTGTATCACCAGAAGCTGGATCTCAAGCTTAGAGTCAAGAATTAATGAATTACTGCATTGACTAGCAATGTGCTGCTAACAAGACATGTGTAAGTCTCTAATTTTTCTTTTCACAATTAGGAGAGGGGTGGTAATTAATACTGGCCAGTGAGAAACTTGCAGTACTACTACTCAGATATCAAAAATAATTTCCTACTGTTCTTCTTTCTCCTTTCTAAACTGAACATTATGCATTAGGTAGACTTCCATGTCTGATCTAAACAAAACATACCACAGCAATTTGAAGAGCATTTGTAATCCTGAGGATCACATCCATCAACTGAGAAGTGTTTTATTTCACACACCATTTACAACTTGATACAGAGATCCAACAAAATCAGGAGGCACCAAAACAGCTAATGAGAAAGAAAAGCACTACTTTATTATATTTGGAAGTTGTATTCCACCTCGGCCTAGTTATGTAGGGTTGATGCTCAGACTGGACAATCTGCCACTGATTTAAATTACTTTTCCCATTGTACTACCAGGGCAGCAACTCTACATTCTCTTTGAATTAGCAAACAGCTAGAATAAGCAACAGTTAAAAAAAAATAAAAGAAAAAAGGGCTTTGATTTGACATTGTGTAGTGACAAGAAGAAAGTACAGTGGGCAACTGGGTATGGATTTCATCCAGCAGTTCCAACCTGCTGCTCTCAGCTGTCACAACAGGATATAGGTCAACACCAGTCCTTTGGATATACCCAGTGCAAGGTTATTCACCACTTCAACTAAAAGCTTCACATGCAAAATATCTGCTGTTGCATTTCTTGCCCAAACTGCCCCAGATGGTTCAGAACAATAAGCATATCATAGAATCAAACTTGATTCTTTCAAAAACTAAATCTCTTTTGATCTCATCTGCAATGTCCTTTGATCAAATACCCAAAATGATCACTTCTGTATGCTCTACCAAGCATTTGGATTAAGGTAAACAATAAAATTGTAACAGCTAGACTACCTCTAATGTTTCTCAAATAAAAGTGTTTATAGGAGACCTTTTCTTTGAGTCAGGAGATAAGTGGACTTTCATTTTAGAAATAAAAATAAGCATTGAGGAAGAACAGTCTATATGCAATAAAAATACCTATAAATCTATTCCCATTTTTTGGTTACTTTTGAGGCTTTATGACTTTAAAACCAAAGCAAGTGTTTTTATCTGATAATTTTTCAGAAGCTGGTGAGAAGGACTAGCATAATGAAATCTTTACCGAAACCATTCCATCATTTCCTGCTCTCCAACCACACATTCGAATCATCTCTCTTGGGCATATTTGACCAATACCAAGACAAAAATACTAATTTTTATCAAAACACACCAGCCATCATGCAGGGAAAAGAAAGAACTGTAAGGAATTAGTAGTAGCAGTAAGCAAGCATATTTTTTCTTTAGAAACCCTATCTTCTAGCTTTAAAATTAATGTAGAATAGGGAATAAGAATGTCACCACTCCAGATGTGTCAGTGATAAATAGAAAAGGGAAGAACACAGGCCAGTGCACAGGGGATAAGGATGCAAAGCTGACACAGCAGGTGAAAGACGAGATATCACAAGAGTCATAAGTCACTTACACAAAAGAGGAAATGCAAAAAAGTTTTAAAGTGTTTCCATATGCAGAACAAATCAAGTCATGTAGCAATGTAAAAAAGATGTTTGCATCTAATGCTATTTACCTTAGAAGTTAATGGGATTGCATTGTTTATGTTAACAAACTGATTACCATGAATTCACTTAAAAGGCATAAAAGTAATATGTGTGAATAGATACCTCTTCAAATTCAGTATTTTCTCCTGTTCCAGCTACTTACATTTAAATAGGCAGCAGTGGCTTGTTACTGACTTTTACTGGGGTAAATTCAAATCCACCACGCTAACAAAACCAGTTAAATAAGAAACAGTATTTTCTTTTTAAAAGCCATATAAATTAAATTTGAGTTCTTTTTTATGTTTTAGGTTGAACAATTTTAATTACATTTTTAGTACATAAAAGTTGATATGGAAACTGTTCCACAAGTTGTTTGGAACATTCAGTTTTCCGATCTACGTAAATGTAGGGGAAAAAGTGAAGTGCACACCCTGAAATAATTTGGCATTAGAGACAGATTATCTACATCCTTTAGCATTAAACAAAGACAATTTCCTTAACAGAGAAACCTCATGAAGTGATTATGATACTGCAGCTACAAAATTGCAGTCAGCACCTGCTAAACAACCTCTTTATTTTAATCATCTATAAATATTCAGACTTTGGACAAATCAAAAATACACATCTTTTAAACAGCTGTCAAAAAGAACAGAGTAAGTTTTACACTGTCCAAAATAAAACATTCAATCACCACATATTAAACTGCATATTTACTACAACACTGATATTATGGAGACATGATTTAGATATCAATTAGATGTCAAATTGGAAGAAACTGCACAGAAAATACCCAACAATCATGACTCTGCTTCTCAGGCAGCAACAGAAGGGGCATCCTGATACTACAGTTGCCTTTGCTGTTTAAATACCGTGGGAAATGTAGAGATTTCTTCTTTTTTTAGGTTTTATCTACTATAACATTTTACTATGGTGCTATCTCTACAAACATTTTGGGACCTTTCAGAAAGTCCATTAATATTTCTTAACCTGATTTTCTATCAACTTTTTAAGTTTCTAAAATCTTAGAAGATAAGACAGAACCTTTCATTCTAGCAGCCATCATTTCATATTCTCCAGTGTAGCTGTAAAACATCAATGACATGGGGAAACGTGAGAGGTTTATCTGTAGATCCTCACACTATCATATTTTAAAGTCCTAAAAGTCACATTTTCCCACTTTATCCCAGCATTTTTAAATGAGGGCCCACTTCCTGAGCCCAGTAAATCTGTCTGGCCTCTAACACATATTACAGAAAATATCCTGTGTAAGAGATGGGGACCCTTGTACACTTGTATGGACTCCACTATCCCAGTCATTTAAAGTGGTTCTCACACAAGAACACAGAGATGCTCCATTCAGGGATGAAAGAATCAAGAAAATCTCCATAAGATAAATTCCTCCTTCTCTTTGAAGACTGGAGAAGAGCTCAATGCAAGGAATGCAATGATTCTGAACTAATTTTGCTCCCTTATTCAACTAAACTTTCCCGGGGCATCCCTGCTTTTAAGGGGATAAGTCAGTCCAAATCACTCACCTCATACTAGACAAGGACAGTATATCCATAGAGGGTAGGAGCAATTGCAGTTTACCTCCAATGACAGGATAGGGGGGAGCAATCAGCTGATCTCAATTTATTTCAAGAAGTGTGAAACTCATTCTCACTAAGAAACAAGAGTTAACATTATAATAGCAAATAGTTGGAAGCACCACAGAGACTGACCAGACCACATTAAAGATTTTGCTCCATGCAAGCTTTAACCCAGAAAATAAGAGAAAACATAACTGCACAAGGCACTCTTTGAGATCCAGGCCTTCAGAAGCCTGAATCTAAAATCTAGAGAATCAATGTAGCTAGAAATTGAAAATTTAGGAAATGGTCAATGAAATAAAGCAAAAAGACCTTCCTAATGTTTCTTAACAGCTTGAAAGGTTATATGCAAGTATATCAGCAGGAAATATAATATTGTGCAAATAGCAGGCAAAATGAAAAAATTAAGTAGAAGACAAAAAGTGTTTAAAAGCTGAAAAACATGAAAAAAATCCAAAAGCGAGTTGCAAACTTTGGGGAAAATGCTCAGTAACATTAAAAGAAAACACCAGCAAATGAAAAATGAATTTTGGATTAAATAACTGTATAACAAGGTCAAAAAGGCAAGGGACACAATTTCAGAGCAGGGAAATCATAGTCCCTGTCTATACAGAGGCCCTACAGAGAAAAATCATCTTAACAAAGCTAACTTCACACATGAGAAAAATCAAACAGATCATAAGTGGTAGGGAGAGGGCTATAAAGAGCTTGCTACCATCGTGTGTCTATAATTCAAGGCCTCATTATTCCAAAGGTGGTGAGGAATGGAGAACAACAGAGGCAGAGCAGCAAGGACTGAAGTGAGCTTGAATATACTTCTATGAAAAACAGCAAAACATTGAAAGAGACAGCCTCCAAATTATTAGGGACTGAACTACATAATATCACAACACCACACTTGCTTCTCTCCAGCACCACCATGTCCAATACTTTGACTTATAGATAAACTTTGGCAAACAAAGGACAGTCAGGAATAAAAAGTTCCAAAATCTCCTACAGGTGTAATCATCATAGCTCTTGACTGATGTGGTATGGCAGTATTACGGGGAAAATTAAGATTCTCCAGGAAGAGTCTTTTAAGCCAATGAACAACAAATTTCCCTCAAGAACAAACACCTCCCCCACCCCCTACTCAGGGCTTTCCTACTAGTTGTAGGAAATAGACTCAAGAAAGAAGGTAGCACTGTCTCTTGAGATTTTTCACAGTGGTCTTTCCTGAGCACAAGGACACAAGGATAGTTTGCAGAACTACTGCTGCTCTGTGAGAGAATGGGATGACTCTGAGATCTGAGAGCCAGGCATCTGGCTCCTTTACCTTCTGCATGGAGTGGGATACAGGAGAGGACAGCCACAGAACACAATAACACCAGGTCCTGATTATTCTCAAAGTATTCTTTATAACAGAACCATACATTAGCCTAATGCAGTTTTGGAAAATAGGCTTTCCTTATTCCTAAGACAATATTAACAGCATCTAGCATGCTTACAAACAGGTAAAATTTTAGTGTATCCTGTATTCTAGCAATTTTCAGAGTTAAGTTGCAGAACCAAGTAATGAACTATGTCTGTAAACACTCCTTTAAGCAAACCAGTTAACCAGCATTGTGTATACAGAGTCAGCAGATGTGAATGGAACGTTTGCTTGACTTCAAATATTTTAAATAAAATTGTTATCTGGAGCTAAAAAACGTTGAATGATGCTAGAACTGTATTTTAACTTTGGAAAAGAATCCCATAAGCCTGTGTGAATGCCACAGATAGAAAAACACTTGATACTACAAGAAGTATTAGAGAGCTACTCCTTGGAAATGAATTATAGGCACAATTCACGAGCAAGCCCTAGTTTTCATCAGGCTATTAAATACATGTCATTTCAACTTGCCACCACTTGCACCTCCCATAACAATTATTCTCAATTTATTTTCATCTGTTCCATAAAAAATGATTGCTTCTGCTTTACCTAATCCTCCACTTACATCAACCCTATTGTTCGTTTCCTTCCCTTTCATCTTCTCCACATTAATTCCCCACATCGCTTTTGATCTAGCTTTTTGTTTCCTTTTTTCCCCCTACAGATTCTTCCTGATGAAGAATTTACAGCCCTAATGTTCATCTGACATGTATGGTGATATTTTATTGATTCACTACACTTCTATTAGTTCTGTATAATGAATAGCATTACACAAAACGCAAGATGGATCGCCTATATCTTGGATTTAAAAAATCAATATAACCAAACTTGAGAAATGCCCCATTTATCAGTAAATATTCATATTTAATTATAATTGGAGCAGCATATGCAAGGAGCAGCCAGAGAAAACAAACATTTCCTCCTCACAGTCCAAAGAGTTACTCTTTGCCATAGTGGCAAGCCAAGTAAATAGAATAATTGCAATTTTCACTGCTGCTAAATAAGAAATAGAAAACCTCTCCAGGAACTGTTCTGCGTGGCTGTAATAAATGCCCACAGAAACAAGCTAACCTACATTATTCATTCCCCTACAGAAAGGATGGTCTTTTAAAACTGGAAAGACTTCAAGAAGTGGAACAGCTGATTTTAGCTGATATAAACCATAAGTTATATTTTAAATAGATGCTATATTCAATTTTTAAGGGGGAAATGGCATTTAGTTCAGGTGACTCTTAAAACTAAATGCTGAACAAGTGTTTCCTGTTCATAGATTAATAGCAACACCCAAGTATATAAACCACTGAAAAATTATTTTACTTAGCACACTGTACTTATTGCAAGACCACAAAACCTAAGCTAAACTTTGCGTTTACTCAGTAGTGTTAAAACCAGTCACTGGGCAAAATCTCTGGGCAGTTCTAGAAGCAGAAGCCAGGCAAAGGCTCCCTTTCTTCCAACCTCACAGCCCCATGGCCATCCTGCAACACACTTCTCCTCTGGCATTCAGACTCTGGCCTCAAGAATCTGGTATTCCTCACTGCACCAGTAAAGCTTCAACAACAGAAAGGCTTTAATCACTTCCCACTACACAAAACAGGCAGATGGGTGAGTGGCTGCTGGCTCTCATGCTGAGCTCAGCACCAGTAGCGTTTGTTAGTCTAAAGGAGGCTCGTATAGGAACAGCCAAGCCATTGTTTGTCTACAGCTATAGGTGAGAGAGGGATTCCAGCACTTAAGCCAGGCATCATACTGGAAGCTCGGATATACTGAAGGTTAATCCCGGATTTTGATGAAGACCCTCAGGAATAAAAGATCAACATACCATTTGCATACAATAGAGATGTATGAACAACTTCTGTTGTTGAAACAAGTAATATCTCCTACAGAAGAGCTACGCTGGAATCATTTGTCATGTTCATCATCACACGGTCAGCCAAGATTGAGAAAATATGGACAAATCAAGCTACACATCCTTCTTCTGCCCCAACTACTGGCTAGGGACAGTCAAACACTCCTTCTTTAAGGAAAACTGAAGAACACTTCTATAAGGGAAAAATACCCAAAACACAGGGTTTAGGTCTCCTTCCTTCTCTTTTACCTGCAAGCATTGTTTTCATGAAAACAGAGCCTTTGCCCTTAGCCATACACATCATCTCTTCCCATAGAATGAACACTTCATGTCTGCCTGATGAGGACTTGCAATGGCACCATTTGTTAAGATAAAATTGGCCACAGCATGGTTGTTGCTTAACCTCTGGCACAGTGTTTTGCAGGCATCCTAATAGGAAAGCTTTGGAGAAGGACTGGAGAAATAGTAACTTTAATGGGTAAATCGAAACAATGTTTTCTTTCTAGTCAACAGATGGTAGAGCTGACAATTTAATCAGTAAGCTCAGTGATACTTAAGAAACAATAACTTAACAGTAAAAATCCTTCAGCATAGACAACTGAGGCTGACAAAAAAACCCTACTTTTTCTACTCTTAAAATGATCCAGGAAACAAAATCTGTCTACCTATCTATACTCATTTTCAAAGCAATCATACTCATGACTGCCAGGTATGAAGTCTGACACACACAGACACCTCTGACAGTTCACAGGTGAAGTGTCTAGGAAAGGTCAAAATATCTAGAACAAACAACAAGACCAGCTGTCAAAGCCCTAAATGCATAATGAAATGCTAAAATTCTAACACTGAATTTTTATAACTACATAAAGATGGCATAATAAGAAAAATCAGGTATATTTTACGTATTTATTTTCTCAGCAGTCTCAAAAAAATGTTGATGCATTCCTGAATAATCATTCTAGGAAAACTGAATTCAGACAAGTTCATTCTGCAACAACAGCCTCCATGATCTGGATCACCCATCATTTGAATTCACTGCTAACTCCTGTTCCCTTCAATGAATGATCTCTACATTTTCTACAAAAATAGCTTAAAATATGAATTTTTTTTAAGTTGTGGAAGACTTCTATGTTGCATTACAGCATCAGTTGACTACAAAATAATCAAAGCTTGTTAACATAGATATAAACTGTAATTACCTGACTCTGCATTGATCTTCACTGTGGGGAGTTTCCTTGTTATAACCACAACAAAGGTGATGCCTAATGATAGTAATGGCAAGTAGGACTGGGAAAAATTAATATTCAGAACTAGCAAATGAAGCTCTCAAAATAGCTGGAGCTTGGTGAACTTTCTGTCCAAGAAAATGCCAGTTATTGCATTAAGTTAACCGGTCTTCTCTTTGTTAACAACTGCAACATCTGATTATTTTGTAGCTTTGCACATCTTTTTACAGAAATCGACTATCTTCCTAACCATGGACTCAGGATTGTTCAGGTTGAACTAGCTTTGATGCCATTAAGAGTGAGGCCCTAGGCACTGATATTCTCTCATAGAAAGAATTTCACCCACCTCACAATGAAAACTTTTCATACATTTTTCCTCAGCACAGCCAGATAATGTAAAACAAAGGAGGGATCTCTCTTTTCAACTCCTCCAATTCTTTCAAGGTATTACACTACTTGCTACTTAGAAAAAAAACACAATATAGATACATTAGCATTACATTTCGTATCAACTATGTGCCAATTTTTTCACCTTCACCCATTTTGTTTCCAGACAAAAGACAGAAGAACTGTCATGAAAGTGATAAAAATTAAATATACTTTCAGTAAAGGCACACATTCCATATCTGTACTCTTGCTGAAGGCATTAATTCAGTTAATAAAGCTCAAAATTGCAAAAACTCCTTACCATTATGTTATAGAAAGGAACCTTACATCTTCAGAAGCAGAGAAATTCTGAATAAAGCAGCTCAACTAGACACAAAAGAGAGGTTGGAAGCACTTTGCTCACCTAGTTAACCTAGTCATGGATTAGGAGAATGTCAAGATGAAGTCATATCAATAGGAACTCTGGTTTAGCTGCTTTTACTTTATCCATTGCTGTGGCTTTCACATGTAAGGAAATGTAGACTTCATGGAATTAATCAATCCATTTGTGTGATTCCAAACAGGTGTAATTCCACACCTATTTAGGATGCTTTTTCTTTTTCCCTGCAGTGATTCCTGCTTTATAGTAGCCCTAAAAATGAAATCCACATTTTATTCACTGTAGGACCAGTGCAGCCAAACATGCTTGAATTGAGACTTGGAACAACAGGTGCCTAATGGGACATAAGTGGTAAGTTAGTTTCCCTTTAACTTTAGGTAATCACAAAACCATAGTGCTAGCTTTAGGATAAAATATTTTAAGGTCTTACAAGGTCTTGACAGAACCGCAACAATTACAGGGATAGTAAAAGACAGTGCTCCTACTCAGAGTATATCTCTACTCTCAGATCTCCTAAAAATACACTTCTCTGATTTTGGCGGTCAATGCTTCAAGAGTAACTTTGACAGTGACATGACCATCTGCAGTGCTGGAGTCTGTCAGTCCTCCTTGTCCCTGGAAACTTTAAAACATTTTCTCTTTTGTCAAGCTTCCAAAGGCTTAAAATTTGCCTGAATGAGGCCACAACACTGTTATCATCCCCTTAATTCAGTTTCTCAGTGCCACCAGAAAAATTGACAAGTTCCTTCAGTCATGAGGATCTATCTCATCCTTGGCACCAAGACAGCAAAGTACACCCACTACAAGTAATTTAAAATCTCATAACTGACTTTTCCATTGTCACTTAGGAATCCAAGCAGAACTGAACAAAATGGTAACTCAGGTATACTGTAACTTAAGTAGACATTGTATGTACTTTTCTATATAGAATTGCACAGTTCCTACAAGGCCTTGCACATTGAAGCACTTTGGGGGAAAAAAGAACAGTTCATTTCTGTGGAGAGAAATTTTGGGCAGGTTTTTCCTGTAAGACAAACATACTTCTGATCCATGGAGTAACCAGTGCCAGATAACCAGCAGTTCCTCAGTGAAGAGACACTTTGGTATCATTAGAATCCTTCTACCTATCAGCAACTACCAACCAATTATAAGAATATGTAAATACTTTCTCACACAATTAAAACCATTGAACACCTATTTCCATTAAAACTGACATTATAAAGTTGCATTTACCATGAAGATTCAGTGACAATACAAGAATTTTAGAGCTTTCCATGATCCTAATGAGCCATTTCGTTGTGTAAGATCTGATACCTAAACTGTCAATAGCTCACATCTGTAAAAGCCCCATTATGTCATGCAACACAATCCAGAATGATATACAAAAACTGTATTACCATTACATTTACAGAAACAAAACAAAAACCTCAGTCCCAGAAAAACAAAAATTGTCATGTCTTATCCCATCCTGAGACTTGCAGAAACCACTTTTTTAAAGTAAGATATACTGCAACCACAACTTTTTTAGCCTTGAATACATGTAATCAAAATGGAGTTTATTCTACTATTTTAAATACAGATGCCTTACACCGGAACAAGGAAAAGATGCAGACTGTGCTTATGATAAGCTAAAGGACAGCATGCAGCTCAGGACAGGATTCCTACAAGCACTGAAGCTCAAGGTTATCTAAACCCAAGAGATTGTTCAGACAAAATATTTGGCCTTAAGGAATGCGAAAAGGTGCAACCAGGGAAAAAAGGAAAAAAAGCACACACACACACACACACACAAAAAAAAAAAAAAAAAAAAAAAAAAAAAAAAAAAAAAAAAAAAATCAGTTCTCCCTGACAGAGATTTAAGATACTATGAAAATTTCTCAGTAATGCTTTGCTTTTTCAATTATGTGCTAAAATATCATGAAATATGATGCATACATTTATATAAGTACACACTTAAACACATATACCAAAAATGTAAAGATAAAAGCATGAATATTCATGTAAATATCACAAAAATATGTCAAATATAAGCACAAAGAGAATGATCCCACCATTCCTCTATTGCAAATCATATAATGGCTTTATCATTAATACAAAATTAAATTACTTCACATTTAGAAGCAGCCAGACAGGTCCATCCTGCCTTAATGATCACCACATAAGGACCCCATTCATTAAAGGAATCCTTGTCTACATAACCCATTTCATTCCTTACAGTCCAACAGGAGAAGCCAAGGTGGCTCCTTGCATAGGTAAAGGCCACCCGTGAGTGTGCACCATAAGACCAAAGCTGTATGTAGAACTATCCTTGTGTGTGTTTGATTTAGCAGAAAATAATGAACAACATCCTCTTTGAAAAATAGTTATATAAAAATCATCATAACAGACAGGCCTTAAGTCTGTATATACAACATCCTTAATCTGAGAATAGACATTTCATCTTTCTCAATGCTCCCTTAAATTAATTGTTTGTAAAAGGGAGTATACACCAGTTAAATGAATGTGTCATTTTAAGCAAAAAAAAAAAAAAACAAAACACTTAAAGCCTTCAGTGGGAGAGGATAATATTCTAATGCATGGTATTGGCATTACAGGAGTCATTCAAAGTGTAAAAGGCACTGTGGAAAAAAAAAAAAATCAAGATACCTGTTGGGGAAGATGACAAATAGCATTAAAGGCTGGCAAACTCAGCTGGAGATAAAGGGTACCTTACAGGTGAAAGGCTCAGACATCTCTTTTCTTCCCAATGTTAATTAATCTTCTACGTGCTTTGCACAGACTGGGTTTTAAAGCCACTACTTCACAAAGAAAAATTCCAACAGTTCAGATATGCTCTGAGATTACCTCAAGTCACAAAGCTCTATCTAAATCATATTCTTCCAACAGTTACCTGTACTATTTAGTCTTCAGACATTTCCTGAGGACAAGACAAAATTGCAAAATTTTTAAAATTTGCACTGAGCTTTCTTCAGTGCTGCCACCAATGACAGGACACACTGATGCAGGTTCAGAGAAGAACTGCTATGTTCCACTGAAAAGGCAGCAGGATAGTGTTGTTTTAACAAGAAAAAAAACAAACCAAAACAATCCAACCAACAACAGTTTAATTCAAAAACACACCAAACTTTGCCATGTAGCTTAAAACAATTCTTGCTTTAATATTTTTTTTAATATAATTAGGTTTAAATGAGGAAGAACAGATTTTGAAGAAATAATACAACGTATCAACCCAAGTTGTTTTTAATTCTGATCTGGAGAGGTTGAATAAAACATCTTTAAAATTCTAACTTTAAGTATTAAAATATGCCTGTAATTAGGAAACCATATAACAGATGAAATATAACCTCAAAGACCAAATGAGAAGTTATACTCTGAAGTCATTTCATCTGCTAATCACTCCAGCTATCTATATGCTTGTTAAAATGATAAACTAATGGAGACCATTAAAAAATTCCATCTGAAGAATATACACAGAAAGAGCCAGGCAGATCTAGGAAAGCAGATTAATAGTCCCAAATGACTGAAAAATAAGAGTTTTGTGCAACATTGAATATACTTCCCACTGCCATTTTCAAAACAATTTCCCACCTATTCTGGAAAGCATTACTAATGTTGAATTTTCTGGGACACACCCATAGCTATTGAACCAGCTCCTGTCAGAAATGTGAATTGTTCAACAGGTTCAAAAGATCCCACTCTGTCATACTCCTAAAAGCATTCATTCTTACAGCCATATGGCACTTCCGTTTTTTCAAGCACATTTTTACAAAGCAAAACCACATCTCATGAATTAGGATTTATTATATAAGCAACAATAAAAGAAGTAATGAAGATTCACACTCTGCACAGTCAGCCTGAGCAATTCTACATCACTAATGGTTCACTTTGGATTGCAGATGTAGCCCACATAAGGGGCCCATACAACTTGATCTCACCATGGACTTCAGCTGCATAGACTGATAGATTGATTGTGACTGACAATGACCATCCCTTGGCCCTTTCCTCTCTTCTCCTATAAATTCCCCTATTTCTGCAAGTTTTCCTTTGCCAAGGAGAGGAAAAATCCATTAGCTGTGTAAAGGAGAGCATCTATTTCTTTTTAATCTTGAAAGTTGCTGCTATCTTATTCTGGCTGGTTTTGCTCTTGGTTCTGTTTATAAACAAAGGAAGCTCAGGTTTCCAGTTTTCTGAGTTTTGGACATCCTACCTATCTGTCTATCTCTACTCCTTCTCTTTATTTATTGCTGTTTATCTTAAGACAACAAAATCAGTCTTCATTCTTGCTTATTGCATATTAAATGTTCAAAGCCAGGCTGGACGGGGCTTTGAGCAACCTGATCTAATGGAAGCTGTCCATGCTCATGGCATGGGTGAGTCTGTATGTAATCAGATCCTTAAAGACCCTTTCCAACCCAAACCCTTCTGTGTTTTCATTATGATTATTTGCCACCTTTTCCTTTGACAGTTTAATTGATAAAACTAATACCAAAAAAGCGAAGTTACTCAAAATTATGTTTGTTATAAATTAACAATATGCAAACCTCACCATCATCAAAATCAGGATGCCAGTTTGGCTTAGTATGAAGGGTGTATGGTTATCTCCCTCCTCCTCTATCAGCTAGGAGAAAATATTAAATTAAAGCAGGATAAACTATGCATGCAAACTAGTCTGTTGCCATCAAACAGCTGGGCTGCTCCAACAGTGACAAAGAGGTCACTGTGTGAAAATACACAGCGATTACAGCAATAAAGGAAACAGCTGATAGAGGTTAGGTGGTGGAAACAAGAGGGCAGCCACAAATAAAGACAAGGGTGGAATGAAGACAGGAGCATGGGAGAAGCAGAGGATGAGCCTGCCAAAAGGCATGGGCTGGGACACAGCTACAGAATGAGGGGGAAGGGAAGAGCCTTTGTACCGAAGTTGTCCATTATCACACTGCATTTTCAGTTTCTTGTAACTCAGATGGACTCTATTTAGGCTGAGCAGTCATTCAGGAGTTATTTCAGAGAGGAGAAATTTCAGAGAGAAATATGCAGCTATTTCTGGCACAGAACAAGTGTACATTTTTAGCCAGATTACTACATTTTATTGACTTTTCTACGCAAGGCTGAAATATCTCCTTTATGATTTAGAACTGAGACTTGAAAATCTGCCTGGGAAGTGAAACAGTTGGAATGCACCTCTACCGTTCTCCTACAACATGCATAACTTTGGGAAAGTTCTATGCACTTCAAAAGGCAAAATCTATTTATATCTGTAGATATACCACACTTCACAGCCACAGTTCTAGAAGATTCTTCCTTGAATTTAATATATACTAGCCCAGGGAGGAACAGAGGTTCCCACTGAAATCATGAGTCTGGATTGTAGAATACCAGGGCAAGCATAAAACTAGTAAGACTACCACCTCTGGAGTTTCAATGCTTACTCCTGCTAGGGCTGAGCAGCAAAGGAAGAAGCAGTGCCACAAACAACCCACACACAACAAACTGGACACTGAGGGCCCCATAACTGGAGAAAGCAGGCTGAGACAAAGATTAGATGTGCCCAGGAAGGAGGTGCAGAAATTGATGGAGGGGAAAATTTAGAGCAAGAAGTAAGGAGGAAAGGGGGAACTCACTGAGCAAGAGCATAAAAATGGAGGAAAGAAACAGAAGTGGTAACAGAAACACATGAAACCTATCTCAGAGAATGGAAGCAAGGGAAGTATGCACTGACTGTTCAGGAAGAAGGAGCAAGAAGTACAGGATGAGGGTAAAGAGAGAACTACCTAAAAAGTGAGAGTGATACTAGCAACAGAACTGCCAGACAGACTGTATGGTAGAAGAAATGAGATCAGCAAAACCAACGTTGAGGCCCTAGAAAATAAGGACCAATACATGGATGAAAGCCTGTAGGTCTGTGGAACGGGACACAGCTATGTAGGAGAAGGTTCTAAATAAGAGAACCAAGACTAATTGCTAATTGATGTGGAAGTCCAAACAGGAGACTCAGACTAGTCAGACAATGAGCATGAACCAGGCAAGACAACTGAGGGATGGAAACTAGGACTTCACCAGAAGAATGAAACAAAGACAAACTCAAAAGAGGCAGGATTTCAAAAATGACACATTAGTAGCAGTGAGGAAAAAGATGTTAACAGAAGGTACAGCTTTTGAATGCACAATCACCTTTTAGGAATGGATTCTTCCCAGGAAGTAGCCAGATATCACTTGCTGATGGAAAGCAGAGAATAACATTTTTGTCTTTTCCTTTGAGTGCGTGCAACTTTTTGCTTTTGTTTACTCAACTGCCTTATCTCAACCTAGGAGATGTTTTCCATCTTATTCTCTCTGCCCTGTCCAGCCGAAGAGAGGAAATGATAGAGCAGTCTGGTGAATATCTGGTCTTCAGCCAAGGTCAATACACCATACTGGTGCATACAACATGACCTGAATAATTCCAGAATTATGGAGCTATATGTCTGGTTTGGTTCCAATGGATTTCAATTTACTGTATATCCTTGAGATATGTAGATTTTGTCCAGAACATGAAATATTGGCAATAGATTATGACTACTTAAATCTGATTCCATTTTCTATTCTTTATAAGCCAGAGACAGAGATGCAACTCCTTGTTAATAATTTAAAATAATTTCCCTCCTTCTGCATTCCGAACATCTTTGTTTTCTTTCTTAACCCTTTCAGTAACACTACCTTTAACTTGATCTCAAAAGGAAAAAGAGGCTAAGAAAATGCATGGTTTATTTGCATGTCCTTCCTCTAAATTCCCAGCACACATTCAACTTCTGAATCCTCTGACTGGTAAGTATTAACCAGGCATATTAAAATCCCGTTAAATTTTATGAAAATGGAAAGCTGTGCAGTGGATAAAATGAGTGCATCCATTCAGCTCAGACAGACAAGGGCAATTTGGTTCTCACCTAACAACTGGACTGGCCAACCTGTGAGTGAATACACAGCAGACCCAGTTCTGCTTTCTAGCAGGACAAATGGAGAATGTGAAGCCTCCATGAACGGAAGATTAAAAAAAAAAAAAAAAAGCAAGGTGACGTGGTGAGAAGCAAACAGAGGAAATGACTCGGTGAGGCACAGGGCAGGTAAGAGGTATTACAGTAAGTGGTTCCCAGCAAACACAAAAGTGTGCTGGACTTACTGATGTGCTCCAGTAATGGAGAGCCAACCAAGAGAAATCCCTGCAGATCAGCCAGTTCCACTAATGCAAGACTGCTCACAGCCCACTCCATCTCTTACCAGTGTGTCCTAGGTGCCACCATCAGAGGCAGTGGGGCTGGACTGCCCTTCCTTTCACAAGGAAGGTAAGAGGTGAATAGCAACATCCAGTGGCAAAACCAGCTCAGCTACACTTCTGGAAAGCAGAGAAGTAAAGCCAGCCTGTTCCTGCAAACTCCACTTAGTCTAAATGACATCATGACCACAAAGCAGCCAGTGGGGGATAGACACGTGCAGAGCATCTGTCATCCTGCCTTCCTTCCACTAATTTCCCTTAAAGATCAACCACAGCTGTATCCAAGTATCACACTCTGATTGTTTAACACTGATCAGATACTTCCCACTACAGTTTTAATGATATTCTTTATTGTAGAAATGTCACAACACAGCACAACACACTGTCACGCAGAGTTGCACACGCCAGCTCTTAACAAGTTATTCCAACTAGGAGCAGTACAGCAGCATTAATGCAGAACTGCCCAAACTAAGTTAGTCAGCATAGGCTCCTTTGTGCTGCAATAAACTGCACCATGTAAACAAATCCTAAATGGGGAAGAGAGCATAACATCTCTTGGGTGACGCTATACTGTGTATAAATAACAAATCTGACTGCTATCCATTGATGGGCCTGATCATTTGTACTCTAATCTTAATTTTCATCTTCCCATGAACCAGATCCCATGGTCTTATTAGAATATCCTGCTTGCATTCAAATCTTTGTTACAACAAGCTTAATAGCCAGCCCTACAGCTGTCCCACTAGTCGTGTATAGCAAGATCTATTCCACAGATCTCCGACTGCCACCAATAGCCAACATGGATACCGAATGAACTCTCACGAACAAAGCTATGTTTTCTTAATAATAACAGTTGTATAAACATAAGGTCTTCTCAGTTAAAGGGAAACCAACATCAAAAAGCAGTAAAACACGGAACCCTAAACCCTTCTTTCTTTGAAGAAACACGTTTGAAGCGAGGTGTTTCTAGTTATGGGTGAATGAAATGAGAACTGAGCTGCAACAAACGGACATCCAGTCTGTATGAAAGACTAATTAGATCCATCTGAGAAGCTGTGTCTAAAACTGCTTCACATATTTCAAAGGAAAGCTCTTCTAGTCTATCTTTTGAGAAGACTACATCAAAACATTTAGTCACAGCTGACGCACATCTATCCACGACAGGAGCACTATTTTTCATAAGCCATAAAAGCTACATTTAAGTAATTTTAATAGTCTGATTTACTTAAAAATTAAAGGAGGAAAAAGCAGTAAAGAAATTCAGAGCTAAGAAAGGAACTCAAAACAGCAATGACCTTTTAGTCCCTCCTTATACCAAAGCATCAAGAGATCCCAATAAAGACTCTTACACTGAATATTAAATATGTTAAAATTTGCTCAGAGAACAGAATTAAAGATGAAGCAGCATCCAGGAGCTGCAGAGTTAACTATGGCTTTTGTGGTAGTAAGCCAGGCTCTTAATACTATATTAGCATTCTTTTAAATGCAACTATTACTTCTCCTAAACCAGCAGGAGGAGCTCACAACATTTTTTAATCTATTCATTCTACAAAATTTGGGAAGAGGGGTTGGGATGTTGGAGGCGTTTCTGGGCACAGGAAGGAGTTGGTTGGGTATTTTCTTTCTAGCTTTGTTGGATGAGAAATCAGTGGAAAGAAAAGCATCCAAGTAATGTTCCTGTAGGCACTGCTTTTAGAAATTAGAAAATCATTATATGAATATTGTGGTGCAGGATGTCAAGTGTACATGGCACACAAATGAATTGAAGCAACACCCACGCCTCAAGGTGTTTTCAGTCTTACACCAAAAGACCACAGGAAGACTGAAGGGTGACAGGACACATTAAATGCCATATGCCAGAAATGTGACATTCTGAAGAAGGAAAATGGTATGTTATTGCCTCTGTATTGTTAGAGAGCTTTAATTTATATTTCAGTTTACTGTTCACTGGTATTCCTGGAACCATTGGATCATTACCCATGGCAGAACATAGTCTCTATTTTCATACCACAGGAATTCATGCTATGAAGCCACCTGTGTGGGTAAAACTCTTCATTAGGTAATTTAGAATTAATCATTGTAAAAACCTAATTCCTCCTCTGCCTACTAAGGAATATATTTTAAAGCAGTGAAGTCTGATTCTAACACCAGGAAAATATACATCCAAATTGACCATGCCTACTTTTAAAATATTTTGCATTTTAGCATTTCAGACCTTTCATTGCATTTTCTTTTTAGAAATGTCTTGTAGGCTACCTACCAGTGCCAGACATGCTACTGTGAGTTTTGTAGCAGAACTACAAATCTCAAAAAACTACTATAACCAAGCTATTACATTGCCCTGACATAGAGGGAAGAGCACATTTAAAGCCACACATTGTGTGGCTTTAAATTCACACACGTGAATACATTACTCAAATAATTTTTAACTCCCAATCTTGTAGGTATTTTCTCTGTATGTTTATGAAGTACTGTGTGAACAAACTAATCTGAGACATACAAACCCAGTCCAACAATCCCTCATTACAAAGCAAATATGTACCATCACATAGTGCTAAACTGGCATGGTATTTTAAAAAACTGTACAATCCAGAAACACCCTGCTTCTCCTCTGGCTTAGTACAAAAGCACACCTAAGTACATACAATATTATACGAGTATACTCAATATTTACCTCTATTTCATGAAAGAGATCCCAGCACTTTAACTTTCTGAGACATTCAACGAGGCAGAGTGGAAATGCATACCAGAAAACTGAGTTCACAACAAGATACTGAGGCCAAGGCCACTTTCATTAAAAAATCACAATGTCAGCAGTCGTAGAAACGTAGCAATTAAAGCAGTTGCCACAGAGTCAAAACTCAGGGATCAGTGCTCTCCTCAGATTGAAAGATTCAAGTGCAGAGTGCTTGCCTCCCAGGAGCACCTGTCCCCACCCCATCAGGATAGGATGGGGCAACCTCTACCCTTACAGTAAATCTGTCACCAAAGAAAAAGGAATGCAGGATCTGTAAAGCCCATCAACAAGCAGGAGCACGACTACTACAGCCAATGCTTTGCAAGGGTAGAAATTAGGGGTTTTGCCCTCACCACAGCACTGGATTATGCATACTGCATTGAAGTGACATTTTACACAATACACGGGTCTTACATACAGAAAATGCTCCGGGATTTGAACCTGAACTAAGAGATTGAAAGTTGGTATTCAACCTTTACAACAATAGTTTCAATACATACGCAACCCACAGAACTCTGTAAAAGAGTTCTGTTTGCACAACTGTACATATACTGCAATGAAGAGCTTGTGTGCTATGCTGCAAGTAAAATGCTAACCATGTGGAAAAAGGCAGGGAAAGTTTTCTGCTTACAGCTGTAAGGATTATCTGACAGATCTTGCCCCACCCACTAGTGCCTTTACACATGCACTTCCCTTTCATTCAAACTGATCTTGGACGTGGGAACAACAATACGCTTTATTTCAAATATATAACATGTAACAATACATACTTTGAACTAGTCTAAGCAGAAAGTCTGCATCTACTGCTTCTAGGGATATATGTTAATTTGTATTACAACTGGCTGCCCCTCTTTTTGCTTTAATTTCTACAGGTGTTTGCTTTTCATCCCTATTAATACAGCACTCATCTTTCTTTCATATGACCAATTAGTTGTCATGCACCTGAAGCATGCCAGAAATGTAAAATACTAGTAATAATAATTCTGGTATTTTATTGATTCTCTTAACAAGGTTATTAGTTTTATAGTGATAGATGGGCAATGTTATTCTTCTACACAGACTACTAGAAAGACAGAACTTAATATGCACTGAGTTACTACCGCACTTCATTCACATTTGTGTTGAAGGAAGTAAATGTGAGCTGAGCTTGCTTACAGTAACTTTCTGTATCATTGCTCTGATTTTCCATTATACTACTCCTTGTTCCACTTGATGCTTTGCATAATTCTGTTTGATTTTTGGGTGGTATTTTTTCCTCTCCCCAAAAGAGCATTTACAACACAATGAAAATATTTCCTGAACTAGTTTTTAAATCAACTTACTCATCAGTCATGAAATTTACAGCAAATGAATACACCAAAATTCTCCAAATTAATTGTTTATTGTATTTCAAGTCAAAGCTTAACTATAATTAAACATGAATTCACTAACTACAGTAAAGCAGTCACATAAATATGGACCTACTCTATATTGATCATATAGGATGTTTTCATATAATGACAACAGTAATACTTTAGATTTTATTTTTATGCTGGCATTTCGTACTATACAATAGGTTTTTTCTTGGAAATGTTAAGAGGTACACAGGCTGATTTTCCACCCACACAGGTATCTAATAAATTCTTTACTTCTCAAGAAAAAGATAGGGAAAAAAAAAACCTGAGTTTTTTTCCTAAAAATTATTTAAAACATTCATTTCCAACTGGACTGAACAAGCTTCAAAATTTTTTCTAGAGATTTCATATCTGTACTACATTTATCCGTTCTTAACTCTGGATTTAGGAAGTGATCCAGTGTTTTGTGAAAATGGTAGCCCATGCTAGTAACAACCTGAATTAAGGAATTTAGCTTTCTCTATTCCTCTTATTCAGCATTTGACCTATACAAGTCCCTCCGGAAATACATCAAATTTCCATTTTCCCGAAGTGACTTCTGAACTATGACACCTTATGCTTAAAAAAAATAAAAAATAAACAACTTCAATGATAAGAAGCTATTTTATAACTGAAAACATCTGGAAATTCTTTGACAACTAAATGATGAGAAGATGAGGCTAAGCAGTCTGGGAAGGTATGCATTTACTACAGAGATTAGGAATCCTAAGAGAAAGGACTCTTTTCAAACATGACAAAGGAGAATAACTACTTGCAGAGAAACCATGCAAATCATCAGTAAAGAATTCTCAAGATGGAGTATTCCTACAGTGTAGCAAATAATCAGAAAACAGATAATGGCAAAAATATTTTCAAGAATTAAGCTTATTGCATAGAATACAGTTACAAATTCCTCCATTGAACTAAAATTAGGTTGGAAGGAGGGTTAGAACTAAATGACCTTTAAGGTCCCTTCCAACTCAAACCATCCTATGAATAAACAATGGAACTAGATCATCCTTGGTGGCTGACATCTGGTTTTGAAGGGTTTCACGCTGCAGTGAAACCACACAGCTAACCAAGTTTCCTCAATATATGTAAGTTCCCATTTGATTTTGTCTCTCCCACCCTTCAGTACCCTGCAGAACAGTCAAGTTTTGCAAAGGAAGAACAGAGTCCAATCTTCAACAGCAAAACTCAATCAATGAAATCATAAAATAAACACATTTGATAGCCAGACTAGCAATTGAAAATGGCAAGATGGGAAAGACTCCTATTTGTAATTGAAGTAAACAAAAGATTCCAGAGTCTGGTGGTGGGAGGCTTCTGGGCTGCTTGTTGCTGTTTTGCATTAGTCTCATGTAAAGGAAGGTATTCTCCCTTCAAATTCTATTTTAGCAGTAATCTTGATTGTAAGATCTTTAATTCAATTGACAAGAGAAAAAATTTTAAGTGTAAGAAGAACACTAATCAAAGCTAAGAATCTGACCATCTGTCCTCTAAAAAACTAAGAGGTATATATGACAAGCAGTTAGTTTAAAGATTCTTCAAGCAATTACTATATAGAACAAAGAAAAAAGAATAAATGACATTCACATCAATTTAATTGGCAAGTTCTTTGTACAAAAGCAAGCAGGTCCCACCAAAGCTGCTAAATTTTAATTCTCGAGTCAGGTCATTGAAATCTTTTAATTGCAAAAGCATTTACTATGTTGATAGGGTATATCATCAGAAACAACTGTCTGGTACTGAAAATTCTAGTACAATAATTTTATATAAAGTTAATTACTAGTATATATGTTGCTGGGTTCAGAAGAAAAACCAAGTTACTTCTATTTTAAAAGAAAATGTATCAAACTGGGATTCACAGAAATTTTTAACTTCTGCTGGAATCATAAAAATTAATATTTTTGTTTGCAGTGCTTCAGGCAAAGAGCATTGCTAACACTTGATCACTTATCCTTTAAATCTTTCAGTTTTGGGAAGCAAGGCTGCTAAAGTGGCCTAAAGCCAGCCCCCATCAAGGACCTCTGTTACAAACAAAATAGTTAAAAACAGATGGTTTCAAAACTCAAAATTCTGAAAAATAAAGAGCAGCAAGAGCAGTTAACACTGCACAATTCATGAAGAATCTCATGATAAACGAAGAAAACCACAGATGACCCATAGCCCAAAACGCTGACGAACGATGCGCTCGGAACAGCGGGATCCATGGAGCAGCCTGCTGCTCACACTCCCTGCACAGAGCACAAAGCTCTGCATACTGCGAGGTGGGGAGCTTTGGGCTGGTGCATGTAGCAGAGTTACAGGGAAAAAAAAGAAAGGATTCACTGCTGGAAGAGTCCCTGTGGTAAACAAAGTAAATCAGGATGCGAATGCTGCTGTGCAAAGCACAGTTTGCAGCGCGAGTAAACTTCTGAAGGGGAATGTGAAGGTGGCCCTCCCACTGGGCTAGCTAACTGCACCACAGATTCAGCTATCTTTGTCACAAGCCACGAGGGGACACAACCCACAAAGGCAGGAGCCTGTGTCACACCAACTTAATAGCAAAAAGTAAATGCAGAAGTTCAAAAAGTGAGGCTTATGTTTCTGACAGCAAAGTTAATAAAGCAAGCTTTGAATTTCCCCTTTTTTTTTCCTGATGGTACGTTATACCTCCTGATCAGAAACAAGATTTCTCATTCCTAGTCTTGATTTCTCTTCTTTGAAGTTTTAAGGCAGTTGGTTTTCCATTGTAAAGTTTTGAATAGCAATTCAGATTTTTGACAGTGCTGTATTTACTATATATTCTTGTTTACAGCCCAATCACAGGAGAACACCAGGAAAAATTATTGATGAAGAATAACGTGTCCTCTGCTATTTATCAGTAAAAAATAAGTTTAACTCTAAACTCTGCTATTAAAAAAGAGTTACCTGCTTTTTTTACATACCCAAGCTCAGGTGCAATTTTTAATACGCTATATCTTTATAGGCATATGGTTTAAGTGAAAAATACTTCTGATATCCACTTGATGCAATTTATTTTAACAGGTATTTTCCAGATACAAATAAATAAGGAATTCTATCTCCCCAAGTATACAGGCATGGTTATTGGGGAAATAAAATGCGAAAGCAATTGTCACAAACCCCTCTTGCAAAGGCTTTTAGGCACACAGCCAGTCCTAACCTGGCACCCCTAATTTCTCCCTAGTGCTTAGGCACCCCTTCTCTGACACTGAGGGATGTTCCTGCCTCCTTACCTAGCAGTAGAAGGTAATAGCAGTAACTTACTACAGGGACACAAGGATATGAGAAGGAACTTTCACATTGTGATTGTTTGAATAACAAACCAAGTGATCAGAAATCAGAATCTACTTATCTTGTCATATTGGTTTATACTAGCTGCAATTCTCATACTGCTGCAAGACATCACAACTGTCAGCAGTTCCATTTAAAGTGAGAGACAGGTTTGGACTCAAGCAAATCTCTCAAAAATGTGTGCACATATGCAGATGTATGCTTGTGTAGGCTGTGCTAAACAGTTGCCTGGTTTGGAGAAGTCTAACTATGGGAATTAGACTTCTGAGCTCACAGCAACCAGGGCCTATGCAACACTCACAGCAATCAGCAGGCTCATCCCCCCAGCAGCAGGCAGCTCTTGTGCTGCAACACAGCAGCAATGCTGCCACGAGAAGGTGGAAAGGCTGAGGGCAATGATTGCTCCTGGGAAGGGCTATCTCTGTCACACAAGCCAATTCCAGCCTAACTCTAAATCGGGCTGAAATGTGTTCTGTTGTTTGAATAGGTTGTATCCAAGTTCACAAGATGCATTTTAGGAGTATTATATAGATTTTAAAAACTTCAGGCAGACTTGGCCTTTGCTTCTGAAACTACAATTCAGCAAGTAAGATGTGTCATTGCCATTCTGAGAAAATCTGCCTTATTAAGGCTCTTCTGAAACCCTTTACCTAAGACCCAACAAATACAAGTCAACTGCCTATTTAAAAAAATTAAAATCTCATTTTGGTTGTGGAATCACCATTGACAGTCATAAAAAGTAGTTCACCCTATAAATTTATCTTCTTAATACTTCAACCAGCTTGTGTCTTGGCTTCATTATGCTGAATGGCTGAATTACCAAACACAGCATTACTGTTCTTCTACTGTCATGGTCTGTCCTCCTGCCTTTCATGCTGACAACATTAAGTGCTTAAGTAATTACCTCAGAATATTTGTAGGAAACAATAGTTTATACACATTCATCTGAAGTGAACAAGCACATCTTGAAACACTGGCATTTTACTATGGCCACATACAGTTCTACCACAGAGTGCTGAATAATGCCATTCCAGTATGATTGCTTATTCAATTCACTTGGATCTTTGATTTGTTTTTCTAAACACTAGCTTAAGGTAATGCAATTTTTGTCAACATTGTATTTATTTTCTTGCTCTCATATAACTACAATGGAGTATAAGATGCCACTTCTAAACAAGATACTAAACAGAATAATTTAGAAACTAATTAATAAACAATTATATACAAAAATGTTCCACAGGCCTGGGCCCCAAGAAAAATCTCAGTACACTAGCATTTATTAACTGTCAGAATCTTGTTTGGTAATTCACAGCAATGCCTACTAAAGACAAACCACACCTCTATCCTTAGTCAATGAAAAGATGGAGAATTTTAATAGGTGTCAAGGATAATATATATATTGACTCAATGCACTGAATTTCTTAGAAAATGAGCAAAACTTACAGAAAATGATGAGCCATCCTTTGAAACTGCAACTGGGTAAATTCCATCTCCTAGATGCACAGAGAGCTCCCAGCTACTTTTCTTTGATTTAGCAATAGGAATTCTAAAAAAGAAACAGACAGAAGAAAAATTTTTAACAGAGATTTCATGCTTCTCCCAAGTTAACCAGAAGCACTTGCCTCATAGGATGGTCATGAAGGATATAAAATACCATTAATCTATAGACACAGTTGGAGAGCATACTTGAAAAAAATATGTACTAAATACGTTTTTCTGTCAAATAGCGTATAAGGAGAAAATGCACTCTTACTTTCTTTCTAGATTTGCCTTGACACACTGGGTATGCTGATAAAGTTATAGGAGGCCCTTGAATGCAGCCAGCACTTGCTGCAGAATTAGCTCAAACAGGATGAAAAGCAGATGAGAAAGTGGGTTGGCAGGAGAATAGCAACAGTGATAACTGGATCAGTCTTTTCAAGGGCAAAATGTAATCATTATTTCTTTAATCTCATTCTCAGTAAACCTAAATTAAAAGCCAATTACAGACAAAAGATTCAGCCAAACAAGTAATACAAGTAATTTTATAACTAATATATATACATTTTTACGTATCTCATGCACAGCATACTTCAAGCACACTGAAAAAAATAATGATGTATCATCACAGCCCACATGCAGGATTATTCCCATTCCTGCAGCATTCTGTGGCTGCACCATTTATCAAGTAATACAGGAAACCTGAACCTTTTCAACTTAAAAAAGCACACACCTGGCAGCAAAGGAATGAGAACTGAGCCTCCATTCTTCAAAATTCAGAGTGAAACATGCAATTTTCAGCTATTTTATTTAAATGTAAATTCATTTTCAATTTCCCCATTCTAACTTCTCAAGTCTCTTCCACTTTGCTATAACAAAAGTGTCCAAAAGTATACTACAACTTTTCTAATGAGTGGTCATCATTTATCACCATCAGCATGCACCACATGGCCTAAAGGGAAGAAAGACAAGAAGGCGTGACTTAAACACCATTAAAAGAAAAACATATTTTGGTATAGCTTTTCTTCCACATTTAGATTTTTCTGTAAGAAATGTGCACGGATAATAATTTTATCACCTTTACATCTCTAAGGATCATTTCTGGTATAACATTAATCTATTGCACATTGTAGTACTTACTAAACCTTTTATTGCAGCCTTCAGCATCTTAAAACCTATAAACACATTATGCTACATGCATCCTCCAGAGAATTCAGGTGACCAGTGAACCACATCTCCCCAAAGAGAGTGCCCAGGTTTCCTGTGGAATCAACAGGGAGAAGCACCTGTGAGGCCTCAAGAGGCCACAGAAGAAGAAATTACCTGCCCAAGCCAAGGATAACACACTGACTTGCTAAGGATTTCAACAATTATTTTAACAATATTAGGTTTTTAGATACCTAGAACTTAAGGAAGTGCAAGTTCAAGTACTTAATGAGGCAAGGAGCTTCTAAAAATTGTGCCTTGCCACGTGCCTGAAAAGGAGAAATGGAAATGCTAAATATATCAGACACAAACGGATGCATACTTATCCTTCTGGATACTGAATACTTACTTCAGCAAGCCAAGTAAGGCCTACATCAAATTTCACCAAACACCTCAGCTTACCTCTAACACTACCCCAAAAGTTCACAAGACATATTGAAAATAAGCTGTTCCCCTGCTAATGATGCCATGTCACCTTTCACATTTCATACAGTGACAACTGTCAAAACAATAAATCTAAGGAATTACTTATGGTTTGTTGGGTGCAATGTCATTCCTCAGCAACTCATACTGGAATTCCTGTATGTCACCAAACATTTAGACTGGCTGATAGGAAATACAACAGACATAGGAGTTCCTGAAGAAGAGGAAGAGGAATTTCCTGCACAGGTAGCAGGCAGCAAGCTGAGAGATGTTTTCATTGCACTTCCTGCTGTCAGAGCATCAGTAAGGAGGAATACAGGCAGCACCTGGTTAAGTTCTCCATGACACTCCACTGCAACAAACAACAGGATTTAGGGGTTTATAGAAACTTCATAGTTCTTATGTTACAACTAGGACCTCATAACAAACTCAGCTTAATAGATCTGCTCCACTGGTGCCATGAGATTCCTCACAGCCCTGCTTCATATTGCATTTGACTGGAAGTGACCTCATGAATCTGGCTGCTGGCCATCAAAGGAAAGACAGTCTTGTTCTCCAGCAGGGCTTATTTTTGTTCAGCCCTGTCTTGCTGAGCTTTGTCAAGTGTATCTCCAAACAGGATGCATGCCTCTTGAAAAGCATGACTATGATCACTGCTTTGCCTGGGTTTCAAACAGCCCCATAATTCCTCTCTCTGCAACACCAGTGGCCAGGAGGACAAGGTCCAGAGCTGCATCTAACACAAGCAAGTTGTACTTCCCTACTGGAATTTCTAGATCCACTTGCAGAGGGACACTTTTAAGCTTTGCTAATCAGCTTTGCCTGTGGTTTTGTAACTATAACTGACACTGGTTAGGACAGATACTTATATTAGCTCATGACAATCCTACTTCTTCATTAAACCAAATTCCTTCCAAAGAAATTATCTTGTAGTAGACTCCATTTTGATAGGATTTGCAGTTAGGAAACGTTCATATAAATGAAGATTACAAAGTCCAAAAGAAAGGCTCAAAGTCTAAGCTTGTTGAATATGAAAAGGAAGTTGCTCACATCCATAAACTACTTTAGAAATGCAGAAGTTTCTACCAGGCTAAGAAAGGAGATTTGTGGTGGGGTTTTCTGTTGTTTCGTGGTGTTTGAGGGGTTTTTTTTAATATCCGAGAAGTCCCAGTACATGGGAAATTATCTTTGATGTGGGCCAAGGTTGCTTCCGTGGCTGAGAAGAGTTTTAAGTCCTCTCAAAGAAAGTATCTGAACTCTGCATATATTTCACACTAGTACACAGAAAACTCCCCAAACTTCTGGCTACTCTCAAAATGTAGAGCTTCTAAAATTCTACATAGCGGGCTGAAATCCAACATATTGTATTCACCAAAAAAAAGAAAAATCCCACTGAAAATAGAAATAGTGTAATTTTTGCCATCATAAAAGACACAAAGAAAACATAAGGCACTTCCCCTCCATGCCTAGATGCAGAGTCCACACAGTTTGTCTTTCCTAGGGTTCAACATACCCTCCCTTTATTCTCCCAGTTTTGGCAAATGACATATCATCCCATAAAATTACTTCATTTGTGTATAAAGATCACTGGCTGCAGGAAGAAACACAAGTTTCACAGCAAGATGAATGCCAGGTGGATGGGGAGCCAGACCATGGAGAACCGTGCACTGTTGATCCTTGCCAGGAGCATTACACACAAAGGGACAGAGAGAGCAAAGGCTGCACTGCAGCCACAACAACAGGAGGTGGGTGGAGAAGGGTGTTATAAACTCCTTCCACACAAAAAAAGGGCAGTTCTGAAGCTCTCCACTCCATTGCCTTCTAAGGGGAAGCATCACAAGCACAGGAACACTGCTGAAGAGTGATGGCCTGGCTTTAAGTGATAAAGGCTTTACTCTAAAGCACCAATTACAAAAACATGTAAGCAATTCAACAAGAAAAACAGCACGGTTTGCCTGCTTAGTTATTTATTTTCAAGTTCCACTGCTGTTTGTTCAACTAGAGATGATGTCTGTGTAGAATGTATTATTTCCCTTTTACCCCCCTTCAAATGCCATGTGTGGGAGAGGAAGACACTTGAGAATAATGCAGCAACCAAAACTCTGGTTTCTTTTCAAGTTTTCAGTGAGGAAAGCAGACAACTGCTAAAAAATTTAAGTCAACATATACTTACTGTGCTCATGGAGAACATTAAATAAACTATTATCTATTCTAGTCAAAAACAAGTAATGAAAGAGAACAGACACTCATAAAAGCAAATCGAGTAATAACTCTGCCCTGGCCATTTTGATTGTCACCAACCAAAACAGATAGAGGGAACTCAATAAAAACTACCATTTTCTGCAGTTTGTGTTAAATAAACTTCCCTCTCTCGATTACCATTCACGATGTAAATGAGTTAGGATGTCACCAGCCCCTAAAGGATCAGAAAATTGCATATAGATTTTTTTACTTCCAATTCAAAATATGTGTTCTAATGCTGAGGGGGAAACACTTAGCAATTCCTTTTCACTTCTGATATTTTTGCTGAATAATACTTTATGTAAACAGAGAAATCCCAAACTATCATAACAAATCCTCCCATTTGAAAGATTACAAGCGTTTGAAAACCACATTATATGACACTCCATAAAGCTGTTTTTCAATTGTGCAATTACCTAGTCAGCAGTTAAATAAAAGTGAAATATTGACTTAAAACAATGTTAATGGTCAAAGAATCATTAAGAAATCCTTCATCATAACTTTCACAGCAGGTGGCCTGTAAAATGATCAAGAATAATGTGCTGGATTCTGTAGCCACCAAGGTCAGTTTCTGCATACAAATCTTGCAAAGGGAGAAAAAAAGACCTTCAGAAAGTGGGCCATTCATCTGAACCAAGTTCAGAGAATTTCCAGCACTGTGAAAAGATATGTTATGCAAGCACATAGATGTATTCAGTGGGGGTAGACTGAACCAGCTACATGGAGACTACAAAGGAGCCCTCCCATGGCTCATGAATAAGTCGAGGAAATGATCAGAAAAAAATGCAGAGATGTTTAGACAGATGGCCCACTTAAAATGCCTGGGACAGGGCATAAGCAATTTTAATGAAACTTTAGATCTACCATATAAATTGTTTCTTATTTTCCCTGCCCTCCCCCACCCCTCAAAAAAAAAAATGAAGAAAGGCAAATAGAAATTTAACAACTCAAACAAGAGCTCATCTTGTGATAAAAAAAAGCAAAACACACCAAGCCTAAAAAAACCACAAACCACCACCCCCCCCCAAAAAAACACCAAAAAAGAGAAGTAAATCTCTTACTTTTGAGCATTATTGGTTTAATAAGTTCATATGCAAAGAAATATCCTTCACAGAACCTTCAACTATCAGATGAATATAAAAGCAGGGAATGGATAGATTAAAGGAATTCTAAACAGAAGTGTACTGCCAAACAAAACACAAATCTAAGCTTTAGTATCTGAGTACTTTCAACACTTTCCAACATAAAAGTTCATCATCACACAGAAAAGATAAAAGCAGCACTTTCACAGGATTATTTTAAGGACCAAAAATTATGTGCAAGGAACCTAAGAATCTGGGAATATTTTATTCAGCAATTTGAACTATTTTCTCTATCTATTCACACACATTTTCTACATATATTCAGACTGGTCCATCTATACATATCACATACCCTTTTACATAAAAATACGTTTTCCTTCTTCCTGCTTTATATGTGCATACATATACGTGTACCCCTTTCACTGTGAATATGAAAATATACCATCATTAGACTAAATTATAGTTCTTCATATGTCATACAAAATAATAACCTCTACTAGCCTGTGTGCCAGCTGATCAGACAAAGGCTGAAAGAATTACTCAATAGTTACATCAAAAAGGTTTTACATTACATTTTCTTACATATCACATTGAGATCAATAACAAATATGCATATTTATAGCCTACACTCTATTTGAGTAGTGACCATAGGAAAAAATGAAATTATATGGAAGGTAAATTATAAAATAAAAAGCAATGCTTTAAAAGGATGCTATGGAGAGTACTGTGCTTTGATTCAGAACAGCATACATCTGGATGTTTCCTTTTCCTTTAATAGAAGCTTTTTGAGCAATTTACATTGACATAAGAGCCTGAAATCCAGTGACCAATGAAAACCTCCAGTGCTTTCAGCAGTGAAACCCAGGCGAGGGCTAATGAAACAGTTAAGCCAGTTCTTATAAACCCAGGGTGAATTTAGCTGCCCAGACCTAAGAGTATGGCTCAAAGCCTTTTATCTTCCTTTAACTGAGAAATCTTGCAAAGAACCTGAGCTCACCCTGGCTAACCTGTTTCCACGGTGGAGGTCTCTAAACATGAGAGCTTGGGTCCTGCAAGGAGAGACATCCTAAAGCCCAGTGTTTTACAGCCAGCACCCTCAGCAGCCTGGCAGGGGCAAGGAACTAGGGGCTCCTCTGTCAAAGCTGTCTCCACAGTCTTAACAAGAAATTATCCTACAAAAATGCAGGCAAACAACGGTTCTAAGCTTCTTGAAACATTGTGCACGGCTCTTTTAGCTTTATATCTATCAGATAAATGAAGTAGGATTGCTGCTATTGCCCATCTTAATATAACAAAGTCATGTTTGCAGAGCCTATGTCCAAATAATCAAAGATACATGCTATCAGTCTTCCTCAGCCTGTGGGGGTTCACATCTACCTCCCATCTCTCAAAAGAAAGAGCCAGGGCCCAGGTAAGCACTGGGGAACTCACCACCCTACCCTGCTGATGGTAGGAAGGAATTAGAGATTCATGGAGGCTCAGAGAATTCACTCAGATTTGCAGCCTGATGATGCATTCTTTGGGACAAAAAGTTTTGGCACTTGGTCCTAATGCTGGGAAATTTCTATGCATTTTGCATTACTAAACTGGTTAAAACACAGTAAACCCTGGGAGCTGCAAGTAGAGCCCAAGACCTCTCAGTTTCAGAAAAGGGTCAGACTGCCCAGTCCTTCAGCAGGGGACAGTATACCTTGAAAATTTCAAATAAATGGAAAACATATCTGAAACTGATTTCCCTCTCCTACATTATGTTAAGGCCTACTTTAGTATTTGGCTTCTGTTGGAAAAAGCAAACGTCACAAGCATTAATGCTAAATAAGAGATGTTATTTGTCTCAGTGCAAGCATTTATGAAATAAGAAGCAAGGAACACTCAAATTAAGTGATCACAAGTACAGAGAAAAGACATTTATTTTTAGTATCATTTACAAGTCTGTGCTTCTAATCTGTTTTTTCAACCATCTTTTATTTACCAAAGGAGGAACCACTTGCAAGCAAGTGTTTTTAATCAGATCAGTCAACAATATTGACTTGTGCATGCTAACAACTGTTATGGAGAAAAAAAATCTAAAAATCTGTTTGTTATCAAAGAAAGTTGGGGCTATTTCTCCTCCAATTAAAGTATTCAATTCCACAACTTTGTTGCTTTGCAATTTTTTTTTTTCTCATTTTTATTAAAAGATAATTTTGGGCAGGTGGCAAAACTAGTAATAATAATTTACTCCATAAAAGGAAAAAAGCAAATGCCTTTTGCTATATAAATTTTCCTTTATTTCCTTAAACAAAGAAATTTACTGTGCAGATATTTATGAGCAGTCTTAAAGTAATTATCTCACTTTCTTTTTATATGCAAAGAGCTTCAGAACAAACCACTGTGATGCAGCAGGGAGGACCAAAGCTCTTCTGTTAACATCATCCAGTAGCAGTTAATGTACTTTCATATAACATGATGGTATTGGGATGTAGCTGTCTGTTGGGTGGTATGTTTCCTACATTCAAAGTAGGGCTGCTCCCAGTAATAATGTGCTATTTTTCACTTTGTATTAAGTTTAGAACACTACAGGTTTGCTGTCCACATAGAAAATAGGAAGAAGGAAATGCTAACCTACTAATATGAAAATGAGATGAAGTGATTAAAAATTACCTCTAAGTTTGATAAAGAAATAATTTAATTTTGCTTCTACATATAAGACTACTTTCCATACTTCCTTTTTTTGAAACATCCAGGCAAACTTCATGCTAGGTTTGCTGTACTCATCTCAGTAGTGAACTCTGCCTATTAATCTTGAGCTCAATTGCCACTAATAGCTGTAAACCTGAATCAAAACACATTTAGTGCTTTAATCTGTCATTCCTTCTGTCAGAATTTCAGTTATTCACCCCCTTTTGTAACAGAAGTTCTGGAGAGTATGATAACCCAGAAATAACAGGACAATATACAGGAGCTGTGAGAATATCAGTGCTGTACCTCAGATCAGGAGTAGTTCTAAAAGCAAATTATCCCAACCATCTGCACTTGGATTGCTTTGGATCACACTCCAGAACAGTCTTGGGATGTGCAAACCAGGTCCTTTTCTGATGAAGAAAGGCAGAAACCAGGTTCCAGAACTGCACCCAGCACATTCCAGTCACAAATCAGCATTCAGTTCACAGGACTGAACTAAATCTAACCAAAAGTCAAATACACACAGTGAGAGTATGAGCTCCTCATCATGAACAAGATGGCACACTTGTACTGGTACACTCTCTAATGACAGCTACATTAAATCTTGAAAAATCTTTTATTCACATGAAAAGATTTTGATCTTACTAACAATTTCTGCAATTGCATTTCCTCAAAATCCTGTGTTTGGTATTTAGTCTAGATATTCAGGGGAAAAAAAAAACAAAAAAAACCAACAACAAAAAAAAAAATTGACATTTAAATTCAAACTCACCCCCTCTCATTTATTTGCCCCAGTAAAAGTTATGTTCAGAAATGTTTAATACCTACCAGCTCTTGCCAACTGCACACAAAGAAAATGCTGTAAAGTGCAGCATATCTGAAAAATTATTTTGCCATTTTGGAGGAGAAAATGCCTATTTTAGAATAAAATTTTAAAATTCCACTTTGAACTGCCTCTATCTTGTTAGATAATATCTTCTTGAACAGATTGCTATTTCCCCAACTATCACTAATTTACAAACTTAATCAAAAAAAAAACCACATTAACCAATTTCTTTCTTATTCAGAGATACACACCTGACCCACAGGAACTACCAGCAAACTGAAACACAGCGTTTCCTTAAAGAACAAAGTTTTTAAGACCCAATACAGTGAAACTTTTCAGTACCTGCTGAACTTACTAAAGGAGGCACACTATCAGGAGTGATAGACAACTACTACACTCAAGGTAAAAGGAAAGACATCAGAATAAAGCCATCTCTGAGGAAATTTGGCAACAGCACAGAGAGCAAGAACACTGGATTTCTTTAAGGCCCACAAGGAAAAAATTTAAATTATACTAGATAACCAAAATAAAACCCCCAATCTCTCTTAGGCCAAACTGAAAACACCTTTTTAGGGAACATCGCCTCCAAAAATATTTGGGTTTTTTGTTAAGTGCTGTGTATTGAATGCTGTCTTTCCTGTGGTTTACAGTTTTATTTAGGTCTCTCACCCTTTTGATCTGTCAAGTCCCCTTGGAACTAACCAGACTGTATTGCCCAAGTATGGAATTTCTGCCACACTTTTCAGGACTCATTATTTGCCCTGGTCTCTCTAAAGCCTGTCCCATATGCAATATCCCAGAGGTCATTGTTTAAAATAGAATTACACTCATTTTTTGTGCATCTTGGAAAATGCAGTGCTTGCACCAGATTTCAGTAGAGTTCTAGAGTACTGTAAGAGCTCAGCCATCACACAGAGCTTATCACCTCCCACAGACTTGTTGCAGCAGAACCAAGAATCCATCCAAGAGCTTAACCATCTCATGCCAATGAAATCGGTTTTGGAATACAGCTGTATTGATCACATTTTTCTGTTGTGCTTTCTCCTCTATAAGAGACTTCAGGCAATACATAGAATGCATATTCACAACAGCCCACAGTCCTGCAAAAGGATAACCAGATTTTCCTTGCTAGCCATCTAGCACCTCCCTACATGCCACAGTGCAAGAAAACAGAAGCTGACCAAGAGCTGTGATTCATTTGGAACTCTTTATCAAGCCAGTGCCTGGCTTTTCAAATTATGTGCACAAGAACTAGTGCTAGGTGACAACACAGGTATCAATGTATCTACCAAACCACAGGTAAATGTGATTACAGCATTTGGCTAGAAGTACTCAAGCCAGTTTCCAGCTATTTCCTCCCCCCTACATGTAAGAAATGCAGCATATTGCACAGATTCTAAAGCTTTATTCTCTGTTTCTTCTGCACTATACTCCTATGAAACAGATTAATGCCACTAATTCTGTTCAGTTAAAGAGAAAAAACAGAGCAGATGAGAAAACCCCCGAAAGTTCATTAAAAATTATATTAGATAACATAAAGCATGCGTACCTCCAACAAGCACTCATAGGTCATGTCTAGACAATTACAGCACATAGCAGAGCTCAGTGACTCTCATTACCTTCCATACATCACCCCGTACACTTTCAGCTTACATCCGGCACTCACACCACTGAGCTTTCACCACCTAATATTAACCTTCTTTTCCCTTCTTAACTAATGGAAAGAGAAAGGTACCTCTCACAATGAGTTAGACCTGAAATTGGCTGAACTAACTTTAGGTAATATTTACCTGTATTTTTTACATTACTTAGGCACTATAACTCTAGGCTACAGAAACACAGGCATCTAATTATTTAAGAGTGATACATATTCAAAAGATAATAAATATCTATTTCCCTCTATGTATTTTCATCCTTTTAATAAGACATCAGCCATGGTTTATATTATGGTATCACAAGTAAAAAGAAGACAGACAATAAGAAAAACAATGCACATAGACTTCCAACTTTGCTAAAGTTATATACATCAGACCTGAATGAAGGAATCTGAGAATTATTATACTAGGGTTGAATGTGAAGGACAAAACATCTGTAATAGCTAGTGCCTCATTCTCAGTACTAATACAAAAACTTTTGCCTACTAAGCTTTCTGCTGACTAAGGTCAGAATTAGACAAGACTGTGTAGACTGTGTAGGTGGGATGAACCTTATTGATGATGGTTATTTCAGCATAATCATGACCAATAAAGGATGGGAAAATAAAAATGGCTGTACTGACTGGCCTAAATATTCATCTAGTCCAATATTCAGTGATAAACAGTAGAAAGTTAAATAAGGTCTAAGAAGAGTAAAAGAATATAGTTACACTTCTACAATTTACTTATCTGTAAGTTCCAACTCCTTCCTTTCCTTTTTGCCCAATTAGCACTAATCAAGGTAGTTCAGTAATTCACAAGGCAAAGAATAAATGTCCTAAATATAAAATATATATAAATAACATAATATATTAAAATGTTATATATAAGTACATTTTTAATGCTATGGAAAAATATTTTTATTTAAGCATTACCTTTTACACATCCAATTATTATTTAATATAATTACACATAGATGATACTGTTCCTCTTTCTTATTAACCCCATACACGTTTTTCTGTGAATGTTTCTATTCTATAAACAAGCATGAACAAACACATTGTATGTGATCAAAAGGATGCTAAAAAGAACATTAAGACTTTTCTGACTCAAAAAAAGACTCATTTTGAACAGAAAAGCTAAAATGTGAAGTAAAACTATTGCACAAACATGAGGAAGATCCAAAGTATTTTTGAAATACACTATGGCTGAAAGTGGATACCTAAAGATGTTCAGAACTGGTTCTCAGCTTTGCCTTCAGCCCCAATCCTTCCTGTGCACCCACCTGCTGAGAGAATCCCTACACAACATCTATGTTCTCCCTCAGCCCAAAGTTTCCTTCTTTATACCCAACACAATTTTTCTAAAATGCTAATTACTGCAGCCCCTCTGGACCTTCCTGGGTGAGACAAACTAGCCTTGTGTGCTGATGTTGGCTAGGGTAGAGGTAATTTTCTTCACAGTTGGTAGCTGGGGTTAAATCACAAAAGTCCTTATCTTTGAGGAGTTATGCTCCACCCTTTACAGGCCTTGAACACAACAGTTTCTCATTGAAATCCAACTTTTTTGAACTGTGAAACAGCAAAATGCTATCAGCTCTCAGTATCCCTTGCTTCTGTGAAGACACATGAATGAGAAGGCTAAAGATGCTGAAGAGAAGTGGGCTGTGGAAAGGTTCTACACTACTCAACACAAGGAGACTGATGCTTAAATGGCTGTCAGACTGCTAGAGTTTGGAAATCACTGAAAGAGAGTTGCAGTCTACTTACTTAAAAGGATTCACTTAAATACAAGTGTTAAGACTTGGGAAAAGGCAGCCTGTAGTAGAGGTAGACATGCAATGTCTGAGATCAGAGAATAGAAAAAAAACACAGCAAATAGAGGAATAAGTTTGACTTAATATTAGCAAGCAACTTAAAATGATTGTGATTTGAGGATAGAAGTAATAAGAATAAAGGCTTTGCTGCAGGGGAGGGAGCAGGGCAGGCAACAAAGAATTTAAAGAAAAGTGCTCTCACTAGCTCAAGGAAACAAACAGTAAAGTTGTCTAAGGACATTAACAGCTAGGTGCAGTCAGATGAGGACCTGCTTTAAATTTCAGTGTCTGGTACAAAAATGGACAGCAGGACTTAGAGAAAATCATTACTGTGTCACCAAGGTGCCACCATCATGCAAGAGAGAAGAAATTCAGAAACATACATTAGAATACACAGAGGTAAATACAAAAGCTTAAAGCCAGGAATCCAGATTTTTAAGAAGGTTTTTTTTTTAAAAACTGGAATTAATATGCAAATAATTTATTTGTATCATCTCACTATTAACTGCAGAAAGACTAATTTTACTACCCACCACAGAGACAGGATAAAGACCTGTCATCTCCTTTCTAAGTCCATGGGTAAACATCCCTGGTTTCAAAAAAGCAAGGTCCTGTGCTGTTCTTTCCTGCCCAGTCTTTCTCACACTGCAGGCTTTGAAGATATATGTTAAAGGGAAGCCACAGCCAAAACAAACTCCAAGCAACACATCTAATTATACAGAAAAGTAAACTACTAAAGAACAGTCTGTGAAAGATATTAAAGAATCATCCATAACCATAAAAGAAAAAGTCATCTGAGCAGTCTCAACACAGATCCAGGGAAAAATACCCAGGCCTTTAAATATTTATGAAGAAGCAACTGAAATCAGTATTAAGTATTTTTTACTTAAGGCATCATCTATCCCAAGTATCCCATTGAAAATACAATCACATATCCATGTGGTCTTCTTTTTAAGATTCACAGTATCTCCCAGTTACAAAACCAAAAATAAGCAGTACATAAGGTGGAACAAAGAAGGCAATCTCTAATGCAGGTAGTAAATGAATGATTTTGAGTTGTGCAAATATCAGGGATGAGATTCAAGTGTAAGACAGCACATAGCAACAATATTAGCAATGTTACCTCTCAAATAATTCTCCCATTAGAATTATACAAAGCTACATTGTCACTAACCATAAACCTATTTGTTGGTTTTCTTACATACAAAGAAATTAAAGATATTACTTTCTTTTATCATTCATTGGTAATGCACATACCAGGAATATCTTAAAACAAAAGTGAAGAAAGACCTCCAAGACTTCTGGGACAAAGGTAGGGCTTATTTTTCTCAAGAAAATGTCTCTTCAGTATTTTTATTTAAACACACACACACTAAAATTATACAGAAGAGACCAGCCTCTCTGAAAGTTGAAAAGAAAGCTCAATCCTGTATGTTTACACTTTTAGTCTTACCCTTAAACAAGACTGAATTGAGCATAATCGCACTGAAGGTTTAGCTTCCACACTGGCATATCAAATTTCAAGTCAACAGCTCTTTTATTTAAAATATGTTAGATAAAAAGGTAATATGCTCTCTGTAAAGAGTTCCCTGGAGGTTAGAAGAACCAATAAATTAACTGTTACCATATGCTTGGCTCCTTTTGGCAAAATTCAGTAACAAAACACTGCCAAACCTCTTTAGGTGGGTAATAATATTTGGTCACTTATAGCACAACTTGGGAAAAGAGAAAATTGGTCAGAAAGCTTGGAAAATAATAGAAGAAATTTCATTTCTATCCTTGTATAGTTAGCCACATGCTGTTGGAAGAAGAATTCTAACAAAGTCAACTTTATGGGTCTGATCTATAGCAAACAGTTGTCTTCTCAAGGAACTCACACACTGGCTAGTAAAGTCATCAAATATTCTGCATTTGGTTTCTTAAACAATGATAGATGTGTATGACCTACTTTGGAAACAGGGAGGTTTGTAAAATTAGTATTCTGAAGTGTTACCATGCAAATCAGTGCTTTCATTATGGGTTTATTTCATTATAAATGAGAAAGTCTGGGCTTATTAGTAATGCCATGTTCTTAGATTTTACTTATCCTAAAATTAAATACTTCCCACCCCTTCCCACCATATCTTCTATACCTATGCAATTGAGACTAGAGGGTGACAGATAAAAAATGCCTTTAACACCACACTTCTAATTATCGTTATAGACTGGGTATTTTAAGGACATCTATTACAGATATTTTTTTAATACCAAAAAAAAAAAGTTAGGGCAAACCTGGCTGGTTCTATTCCTTTACCAAGACAGGCGGGACTTGCTCTGTAGCATCAGTTATAGGAAATCAATGGTTTTTTCAGATATGAAAATGTCCATTTTATTTTATTTTTGTAATCATCTATGATAACACAAATTCATTATTATTTTTATTTCCAATAAAATCGTTATAGCCTCTTCTTCATGCCCTGATGGTTGGCATATAGAGGAAAAACAGATACTTAAAATTTCCATATTTCTTTAATCAACTGCATCATCTCAATAAATTCTAATTTTGATGTATAAAAAAATACTTGTTATTCAGTTTACAGTTCCACACACATCTGGCAAGCAGTGTGAAGTAGGCTGACATGTATAGGCCAGACATTTCACTTCTCAAATCATGTTATTGCATAGTTAATCCTATATTTGCATTAATTTGATACAAGCATTTACAGGTAAAAATAATCCCAAAGTATAGGTCTAAAGATTAAAATAATAAGCCTCTAGAAGGTTTTACCAGAGGAAAAGTATTTTTTACCATTCTATGGATGTTTGCCTCATTCAGCCATTTGGGATTTTATTAATAATCTTCTCATTACTGTATTCATCTTCTGATTTCTTATTTTTTTATTTTAAGTAAGACAATTTCTGTGAAGACTTGACACTGATATCAGAGACTTCATTACCCTGAAAAATATATCCACATTTTAAAGTATTTAAGGGGGTTAAACAAAATGCAAACATTTAATGCAACATTAAGCATGTGAAATAAAAACTTGATTGCCTAAAGCAAGCATGCTATGCTGTTACCCTGGTGACAGGTTAAAAAAGGATTGTGAGCTGAATGGCTGTATGATATGAAATTAAAATGTTTCACATTGAACAATCCAAAATGAATTGGGAAAGGTTAGAGCAGAGGAGAGAGAAATCAATTCTCCAATGGCAATGGTGAATGGAAGTGAAGTCTGAATAGGATTTGCCAGTGGGGTGCAACAGCTGCCAAATATCCTGCAGCCAAAGAATTACAATAATACTGATGAAGTGTGCAAGAGCTTTTGGAATCATTGCAGGGAACAGAGAAATACTCCTACAATAATGAGGCCATTCTGTGTCCCATCCCACTTTTGCAGTTGAATCAAAGGGAAAAGAAACGGTTGAAAATTGTAATACTTAACAACAAAGGTATAAATGAATTACCTATCCCTTCAATCAGTATCTTGTATTTAACTACAACCTCTGTGAACCTGAATGAAGCCAGCATGCTAAAGAATGGACAAATCAAGACACATACATGTAAAAGTATGCAGACAATATTGAATGAGAGACTTGCTTCCCATATATTTTGCTGACAACATTTCTACAGCAACAGCATCCAGAATAAGCTATACACTACACAAACAAACAGCAGGACACAACCAGTGCCTCAAGGAACCGCACAAGGTCAGGTGCTGACGGTCATGCTTATCTTTTATAATCCTAGGAAAGAAACATCAGCAAAACTTCTCATGCGAATGAAATTACAGATGCATTTACTGAGCTTAGAGACCCCAGAAGTCAAGAAAAATGTTGCCTTTCCATAAAATTATCCTACACAACTTCATTTCTGCCCTTGGAAATTCCAAGTAAAATACCAAGAGGAAGATAAAAACATATCCTAAAAATACCTGTAAAATGACAAGGGAGCACATGCCAATTAGCACACACCTTGTCAGTTCTACGGTTTCATGCATACACATTTTACACACAGACAAATATTAAACAGGTTTAGGAGGTGTAAAACCCGCATGAGAGGAAATAATACTTGGGCTTATAGAGGGGATCAAAGTAAATTAAATAGAGAGAGGTCCTGTAAAGAGACAATCTTGCAGAAGAGGTCATAAGCAAAGCACAGATGAAAAAAGGGCCAGATTAACAACTAAAAAAGGGACAGAAATTTGGCAGCACAATAGAAAACATTCACATGTCTATATTATGCAAATTCAAGTTTCAGCATTAAGTGAACAGTAGCTACAGAAGCTATAAAGCTCTTACAGCAGATGCTGTTTTCCCAGAAGACATGGTGAAAATAAAAAATAAACATAGGGACTTAGCCAGGTCCATCTACTTTAGTGAATGCCTTTCGTACCAGCAATCACCTCAGCAAGATGTGGGGATCTTCCCAAGAGACGTTTACTGAGATTCAAACTAAGTCATTATTATCTTCATAATCATTCCACAATAGTTAGCTAAAGACTGAGCAAGTATGGATTTCTGAATGCCTAGAATACATTTTGCCCTACAAATGACAGGGATGACAAGGTATGAAAATTTCCCATGACAGACTTCTCTGTTCCTGGAATGGATGTTTAGCAGTCATGTGGAACAACAGCTCTGCTTTCAAACAACTATAGAAATACCTTATATTAGTTGTGTTATCAATCTGATTGCATTAATTTAATCAAATCAAAGAAAAAAATACCATACGTACCCTCTGTAGAGTCATAAATGCTACCTTAATGTCCCATTTCAACTTTTACATTTTCCATAGAAGTTCATTCCCAACTGGCAAAAAAAATGCATGCTTCATATATTTGCAGCTACTTGTTTGTTTCTAGCACATATAATCCTCTTTTTATGATAAGCAACTGAACAACCAAGAAAGGTAAATAATACCAGATTCTAAAGAAGACATCTAGAATATCATATAGGGCCTCTGGTTTTGTAATTATTAAGCAAGATTACAAAAAAATACAGTAATGACTTATGAGAGGTCAAAAGAACAACATTAGATAACAGCTAGAGAGACAAGAGGGTTACCACAACTAGAAAAGCCCATTATAAACAAGGATTTCACATGAAAAAGAGGAGAACAGGGTCTTAGTACCTTGCAAGTCTGTGGCAAAAGAAAAGACCACACAGTGAATAATGGTGTGAAGCTGCAGTAGTTACACAAACACACCGAAGACTTTCAAAGGCCTAACAGTAGATCATGGGAAGAATGCTCGACTTGTTGAGCAGGGAACCAGAAGAATAAGGATAAGAAGGTGTTGGTTTCTTGAGCTAAGGATGACTGCATAACTCCAAAGTGGGGGAATGAAGAAAGCCACAAGTAGGCTGGATTTCATCAACCATACCAATGAAAACAAAGCAGTTTCTCTCTCTATAGAGGGTATCTGTAGGATAGAGTGAAGTATACTTGTTTAGCTGCACTTGCAATAACTGTTCATGCTAATACTGCAGTTCTAGGGAAGAACTAAAAATTAAATTCACATAATACAATTGATATAGTTCAGCAGCACCTATGCTGAAAGTAAGAACTTTTCCCTTTCCAAGAGGCTGGCTCAGATGACTCCAGTGAATTTTCCTGACATCATCTTCCTTCTTTTTAAAATTAATGTAACATAACCTTATTTTGTGCTGCTCCAGCAGTGCAGGAGAGACAGAAAGCTTTCCTATTGGGCAGCTGACTATCCTTCCATATGGGGAAGCCCTAGGCTGGCAAAGAGCTGGCTCTGTCCCAGACTCCAGCAGGGTAATGGGTGTAGTCTCTGTGAGAGCAAGGATGCCTGAGAGGTGTGGGGCTCTACTGCCCTCTGAGAAGTTCCCTCGCTGCCCTATAATCAAGCAATGGCAAGGCAAACATCAATATAGCTGTACTGAATCAACCCAGACAGGAACCTAGAATAATTCATTAAACATAGAGCTAAATAAATTAATTTATGTTCTTGCAGTTCACCAGCCATTTTATTTTCACTGCACTGGACCCCTAAATTTCAGAATTTTAAGCAAAAACGTAGCCCAGCTATTTCAGAACTTGACAAAAAGTTGTTTGTATTTTAACTTTTCACTCTACACTTTCCTTCCTGGGAAAATATTATCTTATGCCTGAAAAGCATAGTGTATTTTAGGTCTCAAAATACTTCATACATGTTGATAAACATATATTTACAAAACCCCAATAGTGCAGCAAAGTATTAAGGCCACTTTGTCTTTTTGTGAACTGACAACAAATTCAACTGACTTGCCTAAGGTCCCGCAAGAACAGTTTAAATCGAGACTCCCAATCCAATCTTCCATATTAAACAAGCAAGCAAGGAAAACCTTTAGTGGTTTTTTTTCTTGCTAGCAATTTAAAACATTTTCCAATGTGTTACCATCTTTTTGTGTGTAGTGTCAGGTAATATGGGCATGCAGCCTCACTGGTTTTTTTCCAAGTCATAAATGATGAAAGGGTAAAACCCATAGAAAAATTAGGAAAATACACTTAGCAGCCAACACAAGCAACACATAGGAAGTGCTGTAGGCAATTGGGTTTAGAAGTATAAACATCACATTAGTAGACCCATGAGATAGCATGATGTAGCCACACCTGGAGAGACACTCTACTATTCCCCTCCCAACCCACTAATGAAAACAAGTCTGAAGCCAAAATGTGAAGATTCAACTGTACAACATCATTTCTGGTCTCAAAGGCTAACTACATCAAACAGACATAAAATAAGCTGGATTCCCTTCAGCCAAAATATGTTTCCACTTGAAACAAGATCAAGTTCTGTCTAGAAGACGTTGGGGTTTAACTAGATGCTGTAAATCTGTTCAGCAGCTGTGGGTGGCACCAGTCTCACAATAAAGTGGACTATGGAGTAAGTAGGAAAAGTCCTAGGTAAAATAACTAAAAGCTGAACAATGAAACCATCATTAATCATCTATGGCTCTTTCCTGTAGGAAATATGTGCCCCTATTATCTGGATATCACAGTGAAATATTCACATTAGTATGTGGCTCACAAAATACCAAACACTTTCAGCAAATCATCTTTCAAAAATACTTGAAAAAACACCCCAACCAGGAAGAATCCCAAAAAACCAAACCATCCCACATCCTTTTTTTCCCAAGAAAATGGGTTAAATAAAAACCAGTTAAATTGAGGAAAAAAAACCCCCACACACAGAAAATGCTCTAAATACTTGCTTACATCCCAAAAGTAAATGCCTATATTCCTGTAAATCTGAGCATGCATGGATCTTCAACAGCTGTTCTAGCTAAAGCCTGGCAAGTTAGTTCTAGGAGACTGTTGATGAGGCCAGAGGCACTATATAACAATACAGACAGTGGAAACTCACCTGTGGGTGCTCCACCCAAATCAAAACACCATTTATTCAAACACAGGAAAGGCAAACCAGCCTTGGCCTTGTGGCCTGCATTAACCTCAACACCAGACAACCTACTGCAATGAAGACTGCCACTACAGAGGTCAGGTTGGCTGAAACTAGCTGAGGGAACTTCTGTGCCAAAGGTGAAAACAGCTTGTTGGTCATCAGAACATATTCCAGCAAGAACCTTACAGTTGATTATTCAGTCACTCAAGGGACTGAAAAATACATATTTTCCAGTCACACCCCAGACAATATCATCAGTTATAGAGGAATCCCCCTCATGAGGCTGCTACTAGTTTGACCTGTGGCACAGAGTTAAGGCCACCTCTGAAACCCCTTTATGAGCTCACATCTTCCGCCTTGCTACACATTCCCACTCTTGTAGCTCTTCCAGAACAATTTCACTTGTCAAAAGTACCCTGCTTCTGACAGAATGATCCAAAGTAAACTGTGATTAAATAATTTCTATGCTAACATAGGTTATTTTTGCAGAACCAGCGTGGAATGCAACTACTACACACAAAATCACACCTGAAGGAGGAGGAGAAGTAAAGAGACAGCACAGGAGGAGCAGCCTGCAACAAGATTCCTTAATCTGGCTCAGCTGCACTTCATCTGATTATAGTCCTGGTAACCCTGACAATGAAAGCTGGAGCTTCTGTGAAGAGCTCCAAGCATGATACTTTCTGCCTATCTGACCAGAATAACAATCCTGATCATGGGCTGAATAAATCACAGGGGAAAAAGGGAACGCAAAATACCCCTGCAGTTGTGAAAAGAATGCATATTATAAATACAGCTCCCAAAAGGGAAAAGAAAATAAATTAAATCAAAGATAAACATATAACTCAAGTTTAGCAGAAAACTGTCTGTCTGACAGCTGTGACAAGTTTAGAAGAAATAATGTATGATTTCAAAATACTACTCTTCAGTAGTATTTCACACAAGAATTGCTCAATTGCTTTCAGCGCAGATGAAAAAAAAAATGCTGTCAACATAAATAGAGAGAGCTGAAATTCTGTAGGTGATGATCAACGTATTGATGTAGTTGTCCAAACCATTAGGAATGTTACAGATCAACTTTGGAACATGCAGTCTGTCTAGTCTGCTCACATCCTCCAACACAGATTTAAAACTCACACAGACTCCAAATGCCCAATTCTGCCATAGTGAAGACTTCACCCACAATTACAACTAGCCTTTTTGATTTGTTGTTGCAGAGGTTCCTATTCTGAACTTTCTGCTTATGAGTATTTTTCAAACAGAGTGCAGTGTTATGAATAAAGATGTGCCTTTTCTCTGGCCACATTAAAAAATACCCACAATATGGAACACCTTCAAAAACAATTCAGATATATTTTGGATAAGTGAAGGACATGGTGAAGAATCCTTGATGGGACTATAGTAACTCATATGCTCCACAGTGCTCAGTCCCCTCTAGAGGGAGTCCACTAACTGCTCTAAGGATTGGAGAACACTGTCCAAGACACTGCACAATCCTTTGACCTCATTCTGCCTTTGCTTCTTTCCTTTTTCCTTAGAACAAGCTGTATGATTTTAGGGAAAGGGTATCATTATCAGGTTTGGTTTCTTCAGAAGTTGCTCACCAGTAAGCATTTTTGCATTAGTTCATCCTTATTTGGCCTCAAACAGGCAGCTTTGCCATCACGAAAGCAAGCAGATCTAACAGTATGTATGTATTGAAATCATGACACATTCAATAAGAACCACACTCAGCCAACATTTGGAGAAAATTCTAAGGCTTGACTTCTGAAGGATTCATAAGTACACCCCATCGTGGCAAGAGAAAGTGATCTTCCCTGTACTGAAAAGATTTCTTAGCTTCACCATTTAAAATCTGAAAAATCGTACCCTAATCTAGTTTTACAGATGTGTGTTTTTTTCATGTGACCAGACTCTGCTGCCTTCTCTGCCTGTGGTGGAAGAATATCTGTGACTGAGTTTAGCTAGCATTTCAAAAATCAGCCAACTTTCTTTCAAAGCAGGAGTGTATTTGTTTCCCTAACACAGCATAAAAAGAGATGGATGACCATGTGTGATTGCTCAATGCCATACTTCATTTACATATCTGTCATCTCTGTTGAAATAGTCATGTGTGTCTTTTCTATTAGGACACACAGACACCTAGTACTAAAAAAAAAATACTTGCAAAAGAAACAGAACATTAAAAGACTGTTCAAAAATTGGATTCCTTTCTTTTCTTTTTAGGTACTTATAGAATTTTACAGGGAAGAGAAAAAAGAATGACAAAGCAGAGCAGGGAATGCAATAGCAGTTTGATCATCACTGCTTAAATTAACAATTCTTACCCTTATTCTAAGTACAAAGTAATCCATTGCTTCTCTGTAGCAGTACCAGACTACTTCCTATGCTAGCCAGTAAAAACTACAATCAAAGCTCCTCCTCATTTTCCCTGATTTGTCTTCTTTTAGGTAACAGTGTCTGTTCTTCTCCTTATGCCGTTCACTATGGAGGATATAACTTGCGGAAGGAAATAAAAAGGTACTTTACTTTCCCCTATAGATGCATAAGGCAAGCAGTGGCCCAGCCCTGCATATGCTATACATTACAAAGCTGTTATGCTTGCCCTTAGTGTCTCTTCCTTTTTCTTTTTTTTAATACCATATGGTACTAATTATCTTTGTGGGTACAAATAAAAATAAAGACTTCTTGAAACCACATTTGATTTATTCCTGACCACTGTAAAATCAGTAATAGAATACACTGTCAAACCACTGGCATGGAATGTGAATAATGTCTACCCTGCACTATGATTTCCCTCACATGCAAACGTATATGCAACTACACTACAAAACATGAGGCAAGGAGAGTTATGCTGAAGTCAGGATTCTCTGTATTCAACTATTGCTAACACCAACTAGACAAACTAGCTTCACAAATTCAGTTAATTCAAACAGAAGGTTTCAAGGCACTGACAGTGATGGGCCAGAGGACAAGAAAAGCTAGACATCCTAGAGGAAAAAAGTATACTGATAAAAAAGCCAAATAAGTGAATTAGCATTTTGACATGGGCTACTGCAATGGCTGATCAATTTACAGTACTGCCTAGGTTACTAGCAGCTACAATTCAAAAAAGTGGGGGAGTAGGGGAATAAAAGCACCAAAAGCCATACTTAAAGCAAGATGTTGACTCTTCCACCAATTACCTTCCACCTTTACAGTCTGAAAGTGTTTTCAGAATTAAGACTCTAAACTATTAAGGTTCTTCATCAAGGTAGCAAATTACTCATAAATCTACAATATTTTAAAGCTCTGTAGCTGAATATTCATATTACACCAAAGTGCTTAGATTGCTTCAAATGGGCACATGGGAAATTTGTGATGCTCAATTTGTGGTTAGTTACTAATGCAGCAACATTTTGCATTAATGAAACTCCTGATGTGCATTAATTACTGTACTGGCTTGTAACACATTTTTGTGCCTATTAGTTTGCTAATACTCAGAATAAAAATAATCATGTATGACTTGTGCGAGTAGGAAAATGTAAGCCACAGCTCATTTGAATTTAGAAAAAACAGACTATATTAAGAAACCATGCAGTTTCTCACCAGTTATTCTTGTGCATGAGAAGATGCCATTAACGAAAGGCATCAGCACATCTGAGTTCCTAGAAATGAACTTACCTTGGAGTCCCTAGAAATCGCTGTGATCTCAGTTGTTCAACCACATACAAAGATGCTGCTGTTGCCAGTAGTTGTCTTCTTTCAAGATCTGTCAACTTGTGTCCTAGTTTTCAGAAAGAAGTTTAAAAAAAATTAGATATCACAGACCAACACACACACAAAAAGCAACAACTATCAGTTAAGACACTGCTCAGTCCTTACACATGAAAGCTACACTTTTTCCCTCTAAATTAAGATGAGGCGTAGCATAACAGACGCTCTGAGTTTCAGAGTTTAAATTGCATGTTTTCATACAAATCAGCCCAATTGCTAACACTGGTATCTCTGTTAAAAACAATTTGACAACTGAAAGAAAAGAAATTGAATGATGCTGCAGCATCTTGTTTTCGTTACTGAAATGTCACTGGTTGACATATTGTACCTCATGCTGCTAAGGAATCCATCTGTACATTAGAACTTACTCAAAATATAGAACACTCAGTATTTTATCTGAGGCAAAGGCTACAGATCTTTCAAACAAAAGGGACAGTGCAACAGTATAAACCTAAAAAAAATATGGGGATAAGGCTACTCGTCAGCCCTGGGTCATTTAGTGTTATATGTGTAATCATTAGTTCACAACTAATGGAGTCAAAGTCATGTTTGACACTTCAGAAGCAGAAAGTGGCTCAAAGCAGTCTACAGCCTGAAGGCAGGCAACCTAAAAAATATTTGGTAAAAAGATACAATCGGGGTGATAGGAAGCAGGTTTTCTACCAGTCATGTTCCAGAAAGAGAAGGTTCGATAGAGATTCAATTATCCGTTCAACACGTTAAAAGAGCACAGTGACAAAACTCTGTCCGCCCCATCTTTAGGTCAGAAATCACACAACACAGATTTGGTATGAAAAGATGGCAAATAGGTGGCCAAGAATGATGCAAGATTCTAGAGAAGGGCCACCAAGAGGAGTAGAGAAATGGAGCACCTCTCCTATGAGGAACAGCTCAGAGAACTGGGATTGTTCAGCTGGAAAAGCAAAGGCTTCAGAATGACTTAACTGCAGCTGCCCAGTATCTGAAGGGTGCCTGCCAGAAAGATGGAGAGAGAATATTTACAAGAGTATGCAGTTAAAGAACAAGGGGGAATAGATTCAAATGAAAAGAGTTTAGATTAGACATTTGGAAGAAATCCTTTACTGCAAGGGTGGTGAGGCATGGGAACAGGTTGTCCGGGCATGGGTGCCCTATCCCTGGAAGTCCTAAGGCCAAGATGGATGGAGCTCTGAGCTATCTGGTCTAGTGGAAGACATCCCTACCCATTGCAAGGATGTTGGAACTGGGTGATTTTTAAGGTCCCTTGAAACCCAAGTCACTCTATGATTGTGTGAGAGAGAACAAAAAGACAAAGTACTCAATCCACAAGGCAGGAAGTTAAAATTTACATAAAACAAGATAAGAACTGCAAAGCTGAATTGTCATGAAGAGGAAAACTTTATCCTTGAGAAAGAGATTTTGCACAAGTGAAAGCAGAAGTGTTTCACAAGCAAGAGAGGAAGATTACACAATAAAGTTAACAAAAGATAAAGGCTGAGAACTGAAAGACTTTGCTAAACTCAGTTACAACACAGCTGTCAAAAAGTGCTTTATGTGCATGTATCACAGCAAATGTCATCATCCAGAACAAGTACAGATTTCACATGAAAGGATGGGGGAAGAGCTTCAGAAGGTTCTATCTCCCAGAGGAACCCTGCCCAAGGGGACACATTTGCTTCCAGTTCTGCAGCAGACAAACAGTTACACAGATCCCTTCTATATCTCCATTCTCCCATCACCTCAGTGCTATGTAATGTAAATTCACATTCCCCAGTACTGGTTACTAGCCAGTGACAATTTCTATCAGGAGACTAAAACACGACTAAAATGAGATCCTGAAGATATCCAGAATGGAGACTGCTGTAAAGAACTGGAGCAGACTCTACAGCAACAAAGCAACAATTTCAAAACAGGATGTCTTCTGCACAGAACCCATCATTCCACTGGGCATATTAAACAGGGTAAAGAGGCTAGTTAGAGTCCACCTCAGAAATGCAATCATGTCACAGTTACAGGAATACATTCATTGAAGTCCAGCTAACAGTACAAAGAAGTTGCCACAGGCCAAAAAATGTAAATTTAAAAATAACAAAACTCAGAAAATCTGCATCAATTTCTTTTTAATTTAGTCCACATTAACATATTCTGGCTGAATATTACTGCAAGTTCCTTTGCTCAGTGTTTATTTTTTTATCTGCCCTGAAATGGAAACTGCCTTCACTTCAACAAACAGATGCAGAAACAAAAATGCTGAAAGGTTGAGAACCTGGCTTCAGAAACAAACTCAGAAACAATCTTTCCTTTGCCAGTTACTAGAAAAACTGACTGCAAGGCAGAATTCAAAAAACACTGAACTTTTGTACTATTTGCACATATACACACACATGTGTGGATATATATAAGCCTTATGTAATTATACATTGCAATAACATCAATTATCTGGATCTGAAATGTGCCAATTTTCCCATTGTTTACACACAGTAAAGAAACTCTGAGATCACTTTTTCAAAACACTGAATCTAAAACTGATGATTTGCTTACATGCCTCAGCTAAAGGTACATCAGGAATCTGCCCTAAAGCCTTTGCCTTTCTGTCCTCCTGCCTAATGCTCATGACAAAACCGTGTCACCAAAATGCATATTCCCACCTGCTCCAACACACACTGTTAGAACCAACTCAAATAAAGGAACAAGGTAAAATTAGAAAGATCTCATTTCAAAGGTTTTATTGCACGACCTCCATCTTGGATGAAATAACTGCTTTTGTACTTGCTGTGCCACAAAACCTATTTTCTTCCTGTATCTTCAATAAAAATCTAACTCCAAACAGTGAACAAAGATCAGTAAGTTGAAACAGTTAAGAACTGATCAAGAGTCACACTCATTTCATTACTGCCAATATGAAAAAAATATTCCATTTGTCACTATTTAGACCAATGTGACATGCAGAAAGCCAGCTGTGGCTGTAGGAGCCAATGTAGGATTTCTTGGAGACAGTAGAAACTATTACCATGAACATACCAAAATTAAGTTTGGGTGTCTGGAAATAAACATTCAACCTTACCACAGAATGTCCTTAGCATAACTTCAGAGGCATACCTCAGAAGTTTGATTAAAGGCTGCTTCCTAAGGATGGCAATTTACCTCTCTTACACAGAGCAGACTGTTGTCAATACTGCGTTAGTTCTCTGAACTCCAGTCCCATTTCCCTTGCTGTCTGCTTTTGCTCTGCTGCTATGCTCAGCTGAATTCTAAACAGTTTTGAAGTCAAACTTACAATTACTATATTTGGAAATTCACAAATGTTCCAGATAGTAATACCTTTATTTCCCATCAAGTATTATTTCCCTTCAGAAGCTACTCCTCAGGATTTCAGTGGGGTGTCTTGAGGAATAAGTTAACATTCACCATCAATAAAGATATAACGACACAGCCCTTCACATTCACCATACAGATTGATTTGAAGAGTAACAAAGCTACCTCTGGAGCAGTTGCCCAAGTGCTTCTTGAAAGAGAGTGAAATGAGTAAATAGCAAAGGTCCTCCAACTTCCAATATACGAAGCTACACCATTGCTCTTCCCTGCTCTCATCACTGCAGACTCCTGGCTTACACAGAAATTTCATCTCCACAATAAAATGGGGAACTGGCAGCTCCCAAATCTCTGTTTAACCTAGGATATGCTACAGCTTTATCACTGAATTATCAACTGACTTACATAAGGCAAATACAAAACAGGAAGAATTATTATAATATTAAGTCACAACTAAAGGAGTGGAAGCAGTGTTGTTCATATTATTTAAAACTAGACTAGACACATCTATTACTACCAAATGGCAGAACCCTGGTCGGAAGGAAGACAAGAAAAAAAGTATTTCTCTCTCATTTCCCTGATGTTATGATTGCTTAAATCAATATTATCCCAGTATCCCCCAAGCTGAGTCAAAAAGGTTCATGCAATTACTTTACATAACCAGCTTCAAATTAAATTACATAAAAGGTCATTTTTCCCATAACAGTCTCATTTGCATTTTGTCCTAGAAATGTGTTTCCTACTATCAATTACAGGGAAAAAATCAAAACAAAACAAACAAGCCCTGGTTATGTACCCCAGTGAGTTATTTAATACTTGAAGACTGACTGTTTTCTGATTGAGAAGAATAAAAATTAAAAGCATAATGGGCAAGATAAAAAGTGCGATGTATAATTCAGATCAACACAAATGTAGGCAATGTTTATAACAGCCCTAGGTTGTGTTTTAGCTCAAGTTTTTCCCGGTGAATTTTGGAGTTAACCATTACAGATGGCACACATACGAAGTAGGATGAGGCAGAAAACAAAGTTGAATGCTATAAATATTAGATTCCAATGCAAAGAAAATGAATGGAATTAGCATCAAGCATCTTCCATGTTCTAATAGTAACAAACAGGGGAAGCTGTGTTCCTCCACCTACTAATAGCAAAAGCCTCTAGATTTAAATTTAAATGTTGTATCTGCAGTCCCAATTCACCTTAAAAGCACATTCACTCAGAATCATGGAATAACTGAGTATGAAGGGACCTTGAAAGGTCCTTAGTTTATTCAGTGTGTTCTCCTTCCCACCAAGCAATCTCAACATCAAATTCAGAATAGGTGGTTCAGAGGTTTGTGCAGTGACGCCTTTAAAAATCCCCAATTCATGACCCCTGACTCTTGCTGAGCAACTCATTGAAGAGCCTGGTTTCACATGCTTGGGAACCCCTCTGAGGTCCTAGAAGGCTGTCCTTAGGTCCACCCTAATCTTTCTTGCTTCCAGGCAAAACTAGACTGACTCTCCCAGCTTCTCCCTACAGGTCGTCTGTTCCAACCCCAGCACCACCCTTGTGGTTCTTCACTAGACATACTCACATTTATTGCCATCTTGCTTACATGCATGAGGGGATTAAAACTGGACACAGTATTCCAAACATGGTTTAGTAAGTGTTAAGCAGAGTAATCATTTCATCCAACTCACAGTATTATGGTAAACACAACATATCTAAAAGCCTTCACCTCATACACAGTCCCTGCAGCCAATATGCTATTTCAGAAGGGAAGCGCTTTCTTTTTATTCTTTTTTGTATTAGAATGTCCATCAGAATTTCTGTTCTTCCTCTCCATTCAAATGAGGTAAACATGCAAGAAGAGGGAAAGTAAATTATTCCTTTTCTTTTTTTCTTCCTAATGTATTTTGGGACGACTTCTGTGATAATCTCTTGGAAAATGCCCCATCTTTCATTGGCACAGGATATGTCTCCTAAAGAGAGTGACTGATTTCAGACTTCATTTAATAGTCAGAAAGAGTGGAACATCGAGAAAAAGAAAATCTCAATATTTACCAAGAAAATTAGGAAAATATAAACTGTGAAACAGACTGAACCACAATGACTAATCCCATGAACAGGGTACTAACCCTAAAGATCCTTTAATTTGTCTTTTGTCCAAGACTCCTCTTGGATCTTTGTGAAAATAGAGATGCACTTTCTGTGCCTATAAAATAGGGATAATACACAGTCAATTTCCTTCTCATCAGGCAGATTAGAAAGTACAGAGGCTTCCCAGGTTGTTTGGAAGCCATAGAAGAACAGTGCATCTGACTCCTGCATGCTTGGCAGACATTTTTATTCTGTAAGCAAAGTGCTTGGAGGCCACTCTAAGGTGCACTTCTGCCACCTGACATAATCAGTGTTTTTGCACCTACCCTCAGAACCACACACCTCCCAAAGCACACGTGAGTGCTCAGAGCAGCAACCCACTCCAGCTCACCTACTGCCAGCCAGCATTCCAGCCAGCCATCCCTCACATGGACAAAAAAGGGTGTGACAGCAGCTGCTCTCCCACACTAATCATATTCTGCACAAGGTTACTTTTAGCAGAGCTAGTATTTTAAGATAACTTGCAATAAACCAACTACTTCTGGTAGTGAATGTTTAAAGATGGGAAGAAAGAGTTAAACTCTAATAACGAAAATTACTAAACATGCCCATTCTACACGTAATTTGAAGAGAGCATCACATAGGTTAATGGAAAAGTAGCCAAAATACCTCTAAGAATTCTTTCTTTCTTAACTTAGAGTAAAGGTCTTCTAACAAATGAATATAATGGAACTCATAAAAATGAGACAGTAAAATAAAGCATCTCTTATTTTACTCTTAAGACTCAATATTTATACTTGAAGAAAAATGCACAAGCAAAATGGACCAATACTTCATGCAGTCAGAGGGAACACAGCTGAGATTCATTACTTATCATCAGTGTAGATCACTATAACTGTAGTGGCAATTTTGCAAGTTATAAAAGAAACACAATGGACTGTGCTTGAGCATTAATATTACACACATCTCTATTGAAATGTTTCTATTTCTTAAGTTTTCCAAATTTAAAACACTTCTGGTATGGATTCCTACTGTTAACAACAGCACATATTTTTACATATTTCCAGGTCCATGTTGGTCATACATTGCTCTAATTTTTCAGATTGTCACAGCTCTTTTTTTATAGCTATTCATCTTCTATAAGCAACAGTAAGATATATGAAGCTACTTAACTCCTAGCAAAGTTTACCCTGGGTATTTATATTTTAAAAGTTAGTTTAAGTGATTAAACTAATTACAAATAAATTAATTTTTGTCTTTGATTCTCTTGCTGAACTTCTACCTGTCATCTGCCCACCATCCTTTCTTGCCTGCAACAGTTCCCATTTGATTTGAATTTGTAGAAATAGTTGGTTTTTTTTAAGTACTCATTGAAAAATATCCTCACCTTCAAGTCATCCATTTTTTTAAGCATGAAGGACCTGACCCAGTGCAAACCATATCATTTAAAAGGGTTTTCAGTTTCTTTGGTGAGCTTTTTATCAGTATTTATGAGTAACTATACTTGAACTGAAGTACAATGCCATAATATGTTTATTTATAATTAAGAAGGCTAATGTGTGCTTGTGCTTGATACGTGGAAGGAGATGAGCAAGACTTCACACAGCAGGAACAAAGCCTAGGAATTTCCCATGTGCCAATCATTAGTTTCTGTTATGAAACGTCACAATATCTGTTCTTGTGTCTTCTGGTGTCCAGAGAAAAAGTATAACTTTAAGAATCTGTTAATATAATATTGCTGTTTGGTGTACATTTTTATTGCTCCTAGTTACGTGCCAGGTAAGGGCTGCCTTCTCACAATACAGTATCAGTACTCTAACATCTTGCCTCCTTGCTTTTTCCCTCCATTCCCCTCTCCCCATTCCCAGTCTCCCATTCACTTTGCACATTTACTGAAGTTCACCAGATTGCTTCACGAGCTAAGTCAACCCAGGAACTTACAAAAAAATTATCCCAACAAAAGCAGCAACAGTGAACAAAATGTAGGTTTCATGGTGGTTTAGAGATCTGGATCTACTCAGGAAAATTACTAAATAGTCCCAGAAACATCAGAGAGACAAGACATGAGATTCTGTATCCAAGTGTCAGGGAAGGGAGAGAGACTAGCCACAGCAGCACCAAGCCTTCATGAACAGATGATCAGAGTACCCTAGAATCTCTGCTGGATGAAAGCCAGCTGAGTTACCCAAAGACTAGCTAAGTAACCCCTAGCAAAAACAACAAAGGTGCTTTTCAGCTTGAAGCATCCCAAGCCCACTGCCACTCAAGGTGGCTAACACCTGTTCCTGTGGTCTCAGTCAGGAGCCAGGAACAAGCAGGATGCATTAATCCTACATGTAGGACTGTATCACACACAGACTTATCAATTACATCACGATATCAAGTAGTTCTGGTGCAAAGAATAGTCATCCACACACTCACACACTGAGTCCTGAGGTAAGAAAAATCTGTTCTGCTCCTTAATGAGACTGGAATTTGGCAAGGTGCCAGTCATGTCCAGTGACTGCCAATCTGGCAGTGCTGCCTCCAAAGTGATATGAGGATTCTGCCACATTGGATTAATGATGAATGGGGGAAAAGGAATCTCCACAGGATTCATAAAGGACCCATGAATGATGAACTATAAATACTGTCTTTTTTTAATAAGAAATGTGTTCTGCCTGATGAATGCCAGCTGACGTGAGAGACCTATATGGAAGAACCAAGTCTCTGACCACACAGATCAAGAAAGCAACTACAGCAGATTAGCTAAGAGAGACACAATCTTTTAAAACCTGATCCTTGTGAAAGGTAACCAATCTATTTGCTTTCTTACATTTTTCTAGCAACCATTGGTAAACATTTTTGAAACTGTATCGTTTGAGATGCTCTAAAGAAATTATTGCATTTGTGTTTATGTTAATCTAGTGTATGAGTTAATAATTTCAAAATTATGCCCACTACTGTGTGTAGTGAGTATTAAGACCAGGATACTGAAATACTCTGATAAAATGTCACACCCTCCAGACAAGGCTGCGGAGAAAACAAAGGGTGCCAAAAGGCAATTCTAAAGATGCTACACCAACTTAATGAAGAAGTAACAGTGCTGAGTGAAAACTTATCAAACTATAGTTAACAGTAGTACTGTGTGTAATGAAGCATGATAGCACAGCAGTATTGAATAGATGTTTATTTTGCATATTTCATATGACCTATAAATGTTTTTTCTTGACAGGTGAATTTCATTTACTATTTAATCACTGAACGTATGTATTTTGTCTTCTTGAAAACAAAAAAAGATAACTACTTCAACTTTATGCTTTGTTTAAAAACTCTAATTGTGTGTATGCACAGATATATTTGAAGAAAAAGTAAAGACTGGGGAGCATATCAGTTTGAAAATATAAAGGAAGAATAATCAAAACAGCACAGCTAAAGAAAAGAAACTCTTCCAAATGAAACAAACCTTTAAAGCCATCAGGATAGACTTCAGGAAGGAATTTAGTGCTGATGTCTCCTTGAACAAAGCGTGGATGGACGATAACTTCTCGCAGTAAAGAAATATTATGAGCCACACCTGAGAACAAAAAAGTACAAAATCAGGTAATATTAATCACAAATTACTGTAGGAAAGGACTTATAAAAATATGAACCCCTATCTTTCTGGAATAAATACTAGTTCACAACTTAGACACCATAGTACTGATGTAATCAATGCAGATTTACCAGTTTTGTTTCATTCCTGCCTCAAAACCCTTTTAAACACTCAGCTTAATTATAAAGTAAACAATCTAAATTTTCACCTCATCAAACCTAATTCAAACACCTATGTTAAGGACAGTAAGCACAACCAAGAGACTTTTGGTTCAGGTTCAGAAGATTTAGGCAAGACCAGAGCCATCTCCTTGAAATTACAAATTTGTCATGACAGTAAATATTAGCTCAATTCCACTGAACCCTGAATGGAAGAGATGCACTATGTTAAATCCCAATCACAGTAATGAAATACAGTAAAAACTTTTACCACTTAACATATCATTTTACAATTTGTAATTTATTTTATAAATTTATTTTTATCTTTTGCAATGCATAAGAGATTCCTGTGTAACTTACAAAACAAAGAAATGTATTGCTTCCTCCACATGTATTTTTATCCAACCTTGCCTGGTCAATTATTTTATTGAATACCCTGATTCTCCTTTAGCACCACTCTGATTCTGTTAGGCATACAGCCCACAATTTATTTAATTTTAAAAGTAAAGAAGGTTTAGAGACATCTTGATCCTTTAATTTCTCTGAATATTATGCAACTTTTTATTTCCTGCATTTCTTCATCTCTTTCTCATTCCAGTTCTCAGCCTGTCTCCTCTATCTCCAAAATGATTTTATTTTTAATAGAGTAACTTCTGTGTAACTAAGTTAGTTACATAGAAATCCTAAACGGCACTTTGCCAGAAGTATTTGCAGTTTAGCAATGGTCACTAAAAGTAATTTCACTGAAATACTAAATACAAGAAATTCCTTATAGGAGATGGCAGAGGAAAAAAAAAAATCCTTGGGTAAAAACTCTCTAGAGCACTTAAATTATCTTCTCCTTACTGCAAACACTTTTCAAAAAGAAAGTATTTTCTCTTTTAAGAGTAGCATACAGGTGATCTCTGGAAAGATTACAGGTCAGAAAACCACCATCTTTATCTCCATTCTCTTCTCAATTTTAGAAGGAGATCAAACAAATTTTGATGAGCCAGAAGAGTTCCATCTTAATATGACTACATATAATAACGCTGGCTCATAAACATTAATGTTTCTTAAGAAAAGCTGGAATAGTCATGCAGTTCAGGAGCATTACAAGTGTTGATTTATTCCAGGTATGGATAAATAAGGAGCTCCTATATCCAACCTCAGCTGTGCACATTCTCACCCTCTGGAAAAACAAAGTAATCCCATTCTTTCGTCACTGCCAGAGGAACAGGTAATTCCAAATCACATTGTATTTGCCATATCACATTAACTTTGCCTTAAGCTGCACACCATTAAGTATAAAATGCTGAACACATCACAAAAACATTTGTGGCAAAAATTTGTCTGTGAAGTCTTATCTCTTACAAAGCACAAAATTGTGTACTTCGCATATGTTTACCCACAAGTTATTGTGATGGTGATGGTATGATCACAATTAGAGATGACAGAGCTCAATTATTTGCACTTCTTTTCCTAATAGCTCTAGCTTAAAATAATATTGAAAAAGAAGTCATTGCAAACTTGGGTATTTCAGCTGTAAATTAGGTTATTTGGATCTTTTCCCTTGTTGAGATCTCACCAGAGCAAAGAGGCTACAGGAGATTCTTTTACACTCCTTTTTCTTTTGTGTTTTTCCAGTTTAGAACCATGAACAACATCCTTGTTATTTTATATGCAGACCAGTTCAAACACTTTCAAAGATTTCTTCCCCTACTAGTCTCTGCTGGTGTAAATTTTCAAGCTCTCTGTGTGGCCATCACTGAAAACACTTTAAATGCACTGAGTCAGGCTCAGCCTCACCAAATCATGAAATAACAGCTTTAAAAACCCATTCATGAGACATTAAATAGCATATGACACAAGCAGTTCAATGATGACATGACAGAAATTTGTCCATTTGATTAAAAGAAGATCCTTGCCGCCTGTAACCTAAATAATCATCCATGGACTCTGATTTCATAAACACTGAATGAAAGTCACACTGGATCTCCACTAAACAAAGGAATCTAAAATCTTACTCTAAGTGACCATAACTTGGAAACAAATAATGTCTGTCTTTGGCTGCTACAAATTCCCCCCAGAATTTCCAATCTGAATAGTAAGTTGAAATATCCCAGAGACTTCATCTACTACAGCATCAAGACAAGGAGCTCTTCAATGCTGCCCAACTTTGAATCCAGGATTTAAACGTGCTACAATGTGTAACCAGAGTATCTCACATTTTTCTTTACTAAACTGCTATAAGATCCCTGGTGAGGTGATGGCTGATGACAGAGCTTGGTGTCTCAACTGACTGCCCCAAAGACCTAAAAAATCAAAAAAATACTATGAGTATTCTTAATTATTTCTAACTCATGTGCATCTAAAAAATATGAGGCTTCTGCAATGTTTTAAGCCCCAAAATTCCTTCAAATAAGTTCATTAGCACAAACAAGCCTAGGTGTTTGGGAAGCAATATAAAAAGCATTTTACATACACGGATTAAATATTTAATAAACAAGTTTTCCTTTAAAGTATCAGGAAAGGCTATCTTTATCAGTCCCTGTGATCATTATATGAGCAATGACTGCATTGTTGATCTGCTTCTCAAGACTGAGTTGATACTTTTAGTGATGTACCAAATCATATGGCTTTAAAAAAAAATTACCAGTGTAATCCTTCAGAAGTCTAGAAGTTTTAGATTTGCAATTTAGTGTGACCTCTGTCAAAGTTCATAAGGTCTCCATCTGTGTGTGAGTAACTACTAGGCTACAGAAATATGGACCCCTAGAGCAGCTTGCTCCTGACTACCTGCTGCTTCCAAAACACTGGCCAGACATTAGCCTCACACTCTCACAGGATCAAACAGAGGCTAACAGGCAATGCTTATTTCATGCAAAGTTAGACACTAAACTGAAGTATATTGTATTTATGTTGCAGTGGTTTTCAGAGAATTTTTCTTTTTCTTGAGCAGATCTGCAGACTGCCAGGAACAAAATCACATTTGTTAGCCTGACAAGCCATGGCATTTCAACAAACAAGCAAAATCCTAAACTATATAAATTTATTTCTCCTCTAGAAAACAAAATTTCACTTCAGCATCACAATTTTTACATTGTTATGGCTGATGCAGAACTGCAGTTACAGTTATATTCTTCTTTCGTCTAAGTCAAAATATAATAAAATATAATAATCACTGCTCTTTGTACTTCTGTTTTTTCATTTTACATGGCTGTAGTTTTCATACAATATTACATCAGTAAAAGATATCAGTTTAAGATATGCTTCTTGGGTTTCAATTTTTACACTCTTTTCTAGAATATATTTGTAAAAGAAAGCAGATTAGTATTTAAATTTAAATTATGGAGAGCTAATGAAATTTTTAAAAACTACATATTCATAAGCTTTATATAGAACATATATTCCTGAGGTTCCATTAATTTTCCAGTTAAATTGTCATTATTGCCTAATGAATACAGGAACACACTAAATAATCACACTGCTCACCACAGCTTATTAGCAACCCCCATTTGAAGAAGCCCTCATTAAAAAAAAATAAATTATAATCAGAATAAATTACTCCCCATACTGCCTGTCTCTATTTTGCCTCCTTCCTTTCTTCATTCTCTGCCTTAAAAACTCCGCTAAGTTCACCAGACTTTTCATTAACTTATATTCTATAGCCTAACTCCTAACCCATCCTCACAAGAAAACCCAAAGACAATAATAAAATTCATTTTATAGAAAACAATTTTGTAACAGGTTTATGAAGAGGCTAGCACACCACATTTTTACTCACTAAAAATCAGAACTTGGAATGCCAAGGCACAAATCATAGGCAGTGTTTTCACTATAAATATTTACTGACACTAAACATATTCAGTGTTGATTAGCCTTTTTACAGTATTAAGCTTCTGTCATCTTGATGCCTGCAAACACAAATCTGCATTTATCCATGTAAACTTAATTGGAGTCCTACATGCCCCTCTGTAGATAAGCAGTTGAATAGACTTAACTTGCTGAAAATTTCAAATGGTGCTAAGTGGAACAGAAAGAACTTTATCTGCACACTTACTGACTGCAAAACCAACATGTGGAGTACAAAACTAGAGGTTTCTCTTTTTAACAAGCCAGCAAAGCTAAACTATCACCCAACAATTTAAATGCTGAATAAGAATAAATGTAATGAAGCTTAGGAGATCTCTCAGTTATTTCTCTAAAGAAAATACAAAAAATATTAACTAAGCTCTGCACTGAACATTATGAAACACTGATTACGCTACTGTTCCTTAAAACAAGAACATTATTGGAATTGCACAGACTATGAAAACATCACTTTCAACACAAGAACGTCCAAAGTCCATGATTACTACACAGCAAGCCTCCAGGTTCTTAATTCCAAAAGATTTCATAATATTCCCTAAAACTCTCAACATTCAACTGTTAACTGTCTTTCAAAGCTTGTGTTTTGCTACAACTTACTTCAGAGCTGGCTATCTGCATACAAAGTCCCATCCCAAAAGCAAGAAAAAAAAAAAGGGGATTTTAGCTTTTAATTTTAATACACAAACATCCACGTAAAATTCTCACGTGGGATCAGTACACCACTGACCCTCAGAGCAGAACATGTATCCCTATTAAAAACAATAATTCTTTCACATACAAAAGTCTGGAGCTCACTGAACTCACACACCAGGATAAAGGGGGCAAAGAAGTGAGGTAAAAGGAGATTATATATAGTAATATTGTACTGTAAAATCATAAGTTTAAACTCAAACTAAATTTTGTAACTGCATGTGGTTCTGAACTTCTTAGAGGACCATATTTACAGTGTTAGCAAACACATATGAATGCTTGAATCAGTAGAATAATTTGAAGCAGAAGCTAAGCAGGCTTTGTCAATAAAAGTGAAAGAAAATAAATGGCCATTCTACCATCATCCTCTTCTCAGATATCCTTTTACTCTAAAGATGAGGAATACAACACTAGAACAACTTTGTAGCTAGAGAAATAACAGCACTTCTTTTTCAATGTCTTCTCAACTGGACACATTACATTTCTTGTTTTTCACTGCCCCAGCTCTTTCTCCTTAACAAAAAGGAGAGGGGGAAAAAAAAAAATCACACAAAAAACTTATCTGGCAAAAAAAAAAAAAAAAAAAAAAAAGGTACTTTATTTTAACTTCCCATTCTGTACCAATAACACTGCCTTCCTTTTTTACCTGATCAGCCTGTACATCAATTGGCTTTCCCCTTCTTCTCCACAGGACACTGGTAATCTGTAACCCTTCCTAAACTACATCCCACATTTTGCCAAGAAGTTGGCATTCCCTCTCCCTCCATTGTGACTGGCTTAAGAAAAGAAGAGAACAGGAGCAGCATCTGAGATCCAAGCTGATGTTACTAAGCATTCTGAAATGGTCTCTTCTAGTGATTTTGAACTAAGTTTGTTTCCTTCCCTTCTCCAGATTTGGCTTCCACATCAGTACACTTGGGAATCTGCAAGGGGTGAGAACACAAATATTTTTGCAGAACTACCTGTTACCTTTGCTATGCACAAGTTGTATGACCTGCTGAAGCATTTTTAAAAGCACAAAAAACCAAAAGCTCATTTCAGTTAAGAACAGACACTATACACTGCTTTTGCAGCTAAATAGGCTTCTCACACACAAAGGCTGTTTTGCTCACAATACCAGTGAGAGCATTTGCAGAGGATCAGAATACAGGAGAGTCTAAATCTTATGTGTATACTGCTATTGAGAAGTATATTTCAAATTAAAACTAAATAACTCAGCAATTTATGATATTTAGATCCAAATTAAAGTTTACTGCGAAAAGCTTTGTACCTGAAATTAATTTATTTGAAATCTATGATAAAATACTAAAATTGAAGTTGGATGTTTTTCCTTATGCTCCAGGATGACCTTGCTTGAGCAGAGAGGTTGGACCACATGATCCACTGTGATGTCTTCCAATCTTTGTGATTCTTGGAAAGCCAAAGCCTTCACACAACACTAAGTACAGCTCTCCTTTTCCCCCACCCATTAGTGTGTTTACAGTTGCAAAAGCTCAAGGCAACAGTTTCTGCTGCCACTATTCTGGCAGGTCTCCACTCTGTTAACTTCTACATTTCTCTTCCCCTCAAACATTCACCACCATTATTTAACACTTTTCTGTTTTCTCTATGCTCTTTCACCTCATGCTGGAAGATTCCCCCAACCTCAGCTGGTGGCTCCCTTATTTCTTCTTCATTTCTACTCCTTCTTGCTCTATCTGTTGTTTACCCTTTGCCACAGAGACTCCTTTTTCCACTCTTCTTCCTCTCAAATGGTCTAATACATTCCTCTCTCCACAGAGCAAGCAGAATCTCAACAGAGAAGGGTTGACTTTGTATAAAGACTTAAACTTCATGTTACTGCTTTACTTTTGAATGCTCAGAGAAGATAAAAAGCAGAGGTCAAAGGAAAGACTACAGGAATCTGCACTCAAGAATATGAGCTATCTGTTCAATCAGACTCTCTAGTGAATTGATAATGTGTTCTATTTGCTACATAAATATAACCATTTCTTTTATTTAAATAGATAAAAATAACTTTCATACACAAACTTTCCAAAACTTCATACTGGGATTTAATCATGCCTTTCAAATGAACAGATGATCCAGCACCAGAAATGACAAAAACATATTAGAACTTTTGAAAACTGAGAAGGAAAGCACACCACACCATGTTTACACACAAGACATATACACTGAAGGGCATTCTTTCAATCTCTATTTCTGTTGTTCAGATTAAACGCCCCCAAAATAAACAAAAAGAACAAAAAGTTTTGGAAAAAATACCATAAGAGACAGATGAGCTACTAACAACAGCACATGCTCAAAGAAAATAAATCATACCTCACCCCAATGAGCAACAGTGCCTCCCTGTTTGACTGGAATCTTGAACTTTCCACTATTCACAAATTGTCCAGTAACCACTGCACAAAACAAGAAATGTCTCGAGACTAATATGTGTTGGACTTTTAACTTGAATCACCCCTGAACTATACTGAAAGAGTCAGAGATAAAAGTGTTACCTAATTAGACCCTTTGTCATTCTGGAGTCTCAGCTGATATTTTGAATTCAGATCAGGTCTCAGTGGAGGAGTCAGTTCCTGTCAGAATAACTTAGACTTAAAGAACCTCAAGAGGTAATTTAATCTAATCCACAACTCAAAGAAACGCTATCCTAGACTTTCATCTGCTCCCATTAACAACAATGGAGATGTTTCACAGGAAAAAAGATGGAGATTATATTCCCATGATCATATTGGCTCTATCTTGACTGAATCTGGAGTTAGTCATACTGTCAGTATCTACCAATGAACAGACTGTAGCATTTCCTTTTTCACTGTGTACAAGTTGTCATCAGCCCAAACTGTAATAAAATATTAACCCAGCAGGCATTTTCCGAGCACAGTATTGTTGCAAACACTCCAATTTGCTTTATTCAACATTTTTAATGAAGATACTGCTATTACAGGCACTATATGATGCAGCCTTAATGCATTTCTTACTCAAATTTTGCTTAAGTGTGCTTTCTTTGCAGGTATTAGACTGTTTTTAAAATATAATTATTTTAATTTCCTTCATGATCTTGTCAGGCAGATTTAACTGGGAAGGACAGCTAAACCAGGAATTCAAGGCCAGGTAATATCCAGTCCAAGAAGACAAGTGAATAAAGACTTGTCTGGGGACTTGTTCCCTGTAAATGGAATGGAGCTAAAAAGGAATGGGGTAACTTGTGAATATCCCAAAGCCACAGCAGTAGATACTGAATGTTTTCTCACACAGCCAATAGACGAGGAGCAGCAGAGTAAGTCCTTGCCCTTCACACTACCAACATGCCTCAACCCAGCCTAGATGAGTCACCCCCTGAAGGGTCACTGTGCTACTTCAGTCCTGGCTTCTCTGCTGGGACTGCCATCAATGACATTGTGTAGTGGCATTTGCTCCAAGAAGACATTTGTCTTCTAGGAACTGGATAAAAACCACTGATTTCATGCAGGTCAGCAAGCAACTATCAAAATAGTAGTGACTAAAATTTCTTACCAACTTTTGTCTGCTTTGAACTGGTGACACAGAAGTGATGGGGAAAGACTCCATCCTCCATTAGCAGTCCCTAAGCTACATATTAGATGGTCCTTGACCTGTTACCCAGTCACCTTACTACATCCCATTCCCACCCTATGTGAGTGAACAAGCATCTTTGTTTACAGAAATTGCAATCCTTGGGATTTTAAATCTAAAATTCTCACAGCGCACACCATCACTACAACTGGCACTGACTTCTAGAGAGTTTTAGATAAGCAATACTAGCTGAATAGTTACTTCATTACTTACAGGGAAAAACACAGTGTCTCTAAAACAACATGCAAACATAAATGCTGCTTCCCAGGAAATCAGGGAGACAAGGGGGATGTACTGAGAAATAGGGATCTGGAGCATACTATTCAGGAGGACTGGTAATCTCTAAATAGTTGTGTACAAGCTCACTATTCAAACCTAAAATGAAGTAACTTCAAAACTAGGTAAAAGATTATTCTGTATCTTTTACTAGTAACAAAAACTCAAGTTGGAAGAGACTTCGTGTGAGGCACTTTACAAAAGATCAAGGTAGTTTAATATTTTGTTACATAGAAACCCAACATTGTAAAGCAAAACTCTACACTGTCATTTTAGGGGGGGAATCAACCAAAAAAGGAGACATTCTGCACATGTCAATGCAGTTTAGAACATTATAGATTGGACAGTTGCTACTAACTACCCTACCAAGAATCATTCACACTAGGCAAGAGAAGAGATACTTTAATGTCCACAAATGTTCCATTTTAAATAACCACTGAGAAGAAACTACCAACTGTGTAAAACTATACAAAAATCCTCATGGTTTTCAAATGGAAACCACTGGCCACTACAACTAAAAATGTGTTCTGAAAATGCATCTACTTTTGAAACCTGCAGTACATTAAATTTTGTGGTTTGCAGTACTTTAGGAAAAATTTCCCTTGTAGTTCACTATTACCTCTTGAAATGCTTTTAATAGACTAAAAGCTTTCTCAGATAGAAATAATACAAAGACATTAGATATGATGGATACATGCATACTAAAAAAGGCTGTAAAAACATCAAGAATACAAATTAGTACTTTTCAGGTGCAAGGTCTCATATCCTTCATGAGTATTTATAATCTGTGGAAATGTTATTAGGTACATCTGTGTAAAACACCAAAGCACAAACTATCAGTTTCCATCCCATATTACAGCACACAATAAAAGTCAATGCTCCACACACATTTGCAATATTCTCATTAAATAAAATACTTTTAGCATCACTTGCTATCAATACAACAGAGCCTGTCTCCATTAAAAACACCAACAAATCCCACCTCACATCAATCTAACTACAGCAGTATAAATTTCTCACTCATATAAATTTACTCAGCTGTTATGCAGCAGGGGTTTACATCAGCACATTGTACTGCAATAGTCTAATGGCTCAAGTTGCACAATATAAATCTATGTTAGATTTAGCAGTTCATTTACAATGGCTAATCCTACCATGTATCTAACTACACTGTGGTAGAGGGATGTTCATTTTCCCCTAGACAGATCCTTTGAGCTTGACAGGGCAACTGTACCATTCAGCAGCCCAGCATTAAAGCCAAACCAAGTTTTACATAAACGTCACAGAAATTTTTACCTCTTATCCTGAGTTGTCCTTCCTCTTTTCTACAGGACACAGAGGAAGATGTAAAGATTTCACCCACATGACTTCCCTCACTAAAACTTAGAGAAAGTGAAAGTGGTCAAGGCTGATTTACCCCTGCTGCCTGGAAAGCCTGGAAGAATAACTGCATCTCCTATGTAATCAGTGAGCAAGAGCTGAAACATATGCTGATCAACAGCCTACATCTGTATCTACCCAAACCTAAACAGTGACCTTGAAAATAGGAGAAAAAAAAAAATATATATATATATATTTACAATCAACTACTGCATTGTGATAATATTTAATTGCAATCAATGTATTAAACTACTAAAAAATGGCAATTACTTTAAATTTCTTACAGCACAATGGCCTTTTTTTCCTCCCCTCTACAACATAATAAATCAATTACATGCTACCATTCTGTGAGAACTATGTGTTTTAAGAAAGTTATTTAAATATTTATCTTACAGTATTCAAGAGAAAAATGGAGGAAAAGAAGTCTCTTTAGAGTTGATGTATCTTCTCAGCTTAATTAACACAAGCTTTTCCTGTTTTAATTTGCACTTAAGAAGTGGGAACTTTACTCAATTTGCTAATTACTACATTTTCAAGCTGTTTTCTTGAAATAGATGACAGCCTATCACACTAGGAATCCAAATTTCTCTAGTTACCTCGAATTACGTAGTTGTCCAAAGCCTCTTCCATTCTTTTCAATGCTTCAGCTCTATTAGAGCCATAGGTAATCAGCTAAAGAAAAAAAAAGGTATTTACATTACCTAGAAATTAGATGTTTGTCTCTAGAATGTGAATAGCATTTAAAAATTAAACAGGTTTGCAGAACTTCTGCAGTCATAAAGCCATTTCTTTACCATTGCTATATTTGTGCTACAAAAGCTCCCTGAAACATCAAGAAAAAGCTAAGAGCCCTTAACCCATTCAATGAAAGAAGGCCAGTCACTTTTCCTTCCTAAAGCTGCAAGCATCTAAACAAGCTCTCAGAAGATCAGATGAGAAGTTCAATATCCAAGCTGACTTGCCAAATTCCTAATGCCCAAACTCCTAAGATATCATATTTTTGAGGACTGAATGCAATCATGTAATATTTTAGTTTTTCCAATATATTCCTGATGAATAAGAACTAATAATACTAAGAGACATTATCAAGCATTTATTTCAATGCTTCTTTTTGGAAGCCAGAACTATTGACATTTACATCCAGGCTAGACTAGATTCAAAAATATAGATTGGCAGTATCTAAGTCAAACAATAAAGGCTGGTGTTTAAATCAAAATCTTCTTAATAATTAGACACTGCAAGACAAATAATCACAGTGTCAAAAGGTAAAAAGAATTTTATTTAGACATGACACTAGATTTCTTCTATTCCACATCTTCCTTCACTTCTTTAACATTCCCTTGAAGCATTTTATGCCTGGCACCTTTAAAATACTGATATACCCATCCTTTAATATGCTTTCCCTCATTTAAAAGATGTATGTCAAAAATCAGTACTTCATACCTTTAGAATATTGAGAAATAATAATCAACTCACTTTTGAGATCATGGGATCATAATAAATGCTAATGTCACTTCCTTGTTGTATACCACTGTCAACACGTACCTTCAAAAATAAGAAGTAAAAATAATATATTACTGGGGAAAAAATTTCAAAATGAGGATGAAATCTACCCGTTAGCCTTAAACAATAACCCCCACAAAGCTTATCACATACATTTTTCCCTCTGGAAAGACTAGAATAATTATTTGTTTTCAGAGAATCTGGGAGGAGGGAACGGAAGCTTTTTTTCTTCACTAGCAAAAACACTTGCAAATTAGTCTCTCCTTTATGAGAAACTTGACTGCAATCTTGAGCTCATAGTCAAAATTCCCTTTTGTTCTCTAGAATGTACTGTAAACACAGTAAATCCAATCTAAGAATTTCAGCTGTGTTACACTCGCTTCAACTGTAAACACATTCAATTCTGATTTAATCCCTGTAATAAAATACAGTTGTAATTATTTTTCTGACTGACACCTGGCATGAGGGATGACCCTTATAATCACACCCTTTCTGCATCTATATGTAATCACATCCCTTATGTTCTGCTACAGCCCTTCCAAGGGCTTCAGTAGGAATAGAAGCAGGGAGCATTCAGCAGGAACTTTGGAGCTCTGCTTATCAGCTCCATAGGAATACTGAGCCTATGGTTTTCATGTCTGTAACACTTTCCTTCTCTGTCTCACCCTCTCAACTGTTAAACATTTTTTTTTCTGTTGCTGCTCTTCCCCCAAGGCTTTAATGTTTACACAGCTTTTTCTATGGCTTTGCTTTGTAAGGACACAGCCCCAATTAAAGCTCTGATTCTGCAATATTCATGGAAAAAAATAACACGAGTTCAAAAATTTCTTTTGAAGAGGCTGATTGCTGTTAACCAGCCAACAAGTTAGTTTTTATATTGCTGATTCTTGTTTTCATCTCTCAGTTTGATTTCATCACTGTAACAATGAGGTTAGCCATATAAAACTTTTCAAATGAGCAATTTCTGGGGAATAAATATTTATTAAATTGCAGGTTTTGAGCACTGGAATCCAAAATATTTTTTTAAAACTAATCAAAATAACTCGAGTGATAAATGCATTCTGAGGATCATAAGGACGGAGGGCTCTAATCAAAGCTGTTGAAACAGCAGGGCTCCAATATATTGCATTGTAAAGGGGGTGGGAAAGAGGGTCCTGGAATCTCACTTAAATCTTCACCTGTGGGAAGGAACCTTTGTAATAAACAGCAGCTCATCTGTCTGCAGCAAGGCAGAAAAAGGTCAATGCAACGGCTGTTAGGCCTTTAATATTTTAATTTAGGCAATTATCAAGGGACCACATGTAGAACCTCTTGTCTAGAGAATCCACATGAGGGCATGATGATGACTTTATTATCCAAATGACATAAAAAGATATCCTAGCAGGTGTATTCACTTTCTTTAGTAAGAAACATTGTCTGATTAGTTTTTAGGACATTATATTTATTTTAAGAAGAAATTCATTTATTCACATATTTGTATTCATATATTTATGTTGACATATTTACATAGTTTTTCTATACTTATTCACATGCATTGCAATATCACAGTATTGCTTCTGTACCACTTTAATAACATCTTATCTGAATGTGCTTTATCTGTGCTTAACTGGGCTCCCTACTACTCACATCAGGCACATTTAACATTAGCTACTGATGAGAAGGTAGTTCAGACATGTCATGATTGCAGAAAAAACATGCAGTGTATTTCTCAGCTTCCTTTCTTCCAGCTGCTAAACCATCTTTTCTCACAGAATGGCTGCCTATGTATCAAGTCAATGCACATGTTCTCACATTAAAATCAGAAAGAATTAATTTATCTACTCAGTTCCAGATAAATCCCCTGCTCATAATTTTTTTTGTAATACTCAATAAATACATACACAAGACAAGGTATGACATACGTACTCCACACATACTTGAATTGTACTGTAACTTTTGTCTCTGAAGCAGAACCTATAAAGTGATTGCACACAAGCATTCAGGGGTGCTTTACATATGCATAGGTAAATATTGACACACATGTCATCTTTTGACAAAGAAAAAAAACATATGAAATGTACATGATTCAGACCCACAATAAGCAGGTTAGTCAGACCCTAAAGTTAACTAAGATTTCTGAGGCTATCAACTACATGCTCTGCCTGGCGCTATGTTTCTGTTCATATACAACACATGTACATGACCACGACAAAATTCATATTTTTCCCTAACTACAATATCTTGAAAAGGCTACAGTGAATATAAACTACTTAAACTACTGCATAACTTCCTTTTAAAAAAATCTGGAGTCGTCTATGCAAGTTAATTTTCATAAAATAAACTCAAGATTACTGAAAAATGACAGCAAAAAAGAAATATGTTTCTAGTATCTTCAATTCTCCCTGTGGTGCTTACATTTTCAGAGCCTGGTAACAGTAGGTGATTTTATAAACTATATGGTGTGACAGAACTTAATGAATATTGGATGAAGAAACCCTAATTCAACAGATACTCACTATAATGTGCTGAACTTGATAAATAATAGCAGTATTTATTAGACCTCCAGCATTTATTTCTGTTTAATATAGTTCCTTTCTTTTACTCAGTATTTAAGATATTTAGGAAAAGCTAGGGTTAAAGGTCCTGCTGTAGCCTAGAGCTCATTCATATTACAGCCCTCACACTTTATTGCTGTTGTATACTATCCTCATATACCATTATATTGGGACAACAGAAAAATGCATGAAAAATGCCTGGGGGGGGGCAGGGTGAGGAGAGATGGGAAAGGGGGAAGCAGAGTCTGTATCTCAGTCCTGCAATGAACTCTTAATCAAATTCCACTTAGGAACAGATTCTAGTATTTCTCAATTCTTTGCTGTATCTGAGTCTAAGAATTTTCTTTTCCTGGTAAGAGTCATTAAAACATGAGACTGCTGCTCTTACTGACAGAGAGCATTCCTGAAGCTCTCCCGATGTAGCAGAACAGGTTGTGTAGGAACACCAAGCGTCAAAGCTCACTATCACACATAAGGGATTGGTTTGTAGTCACCTGTCTTAAGCTTCATTAGCAAAGATCAAAAAAAAATTGATACTTAGGAGCACCACGTTCTAAGGAAGTTACAAACTATATGACACAAAAATAGCCATTGTATTGCTCCCTATGGCTAAGCAAAAGCTCTCACACAGCCATGCTCACCAGTTCCACCAGCACGAGCAGCCAGCACACAGGCATGGTAGGCAATCAGAGCTAACTTGAGACACAGAAGAAATTAATTGCAAATACATTTGGCAATACACATAAGCTGAACTTGCTGTGACTACAAGTCTCTGCTAATTTTTCTCAAGCCAAATCATTGACAATTCTAAAATGCAGAAAACACACACCACGGCACAATGGGCCTGTAATGCTGTACCTTTTCAGCCATATTAATTTTGTTCTTAGCAGCATAACATTCTCAGGAGAGAAATTAGTTTCATGGTAGCAGAAATATATGTATTAAGACACCAAATCACAAGTGTCTACATAAAAATAGTTTTTCTATTTTCTAATATGACAGTGGAAGTAAACAGAAAAAGAAAGCCTAGAGACTCCATATGAGCTCCTCAAACCATTGCTCTGAAGCCTCCAGTGTAATTAAAATCTCTTTCTTTGGTACCACGATGGACTACGTGAAGCAATCAGGCATCTCCCACCCTTCATTTTCAATTCACCTCTCCCCCTAAGCACAACTCCCAGCCCACCCCGTCTACCTGACAAGTGACAGCCCAATCTGATTAAATGCTTGCAAGGGAGGGGACTCATGGGCCTCCATGACAGGCCAAAAGTGATCACCATGGAGATACATAATTACAGCTGTCAACGCGTCTACTGTCCTGCTGGCATCAATTTGATTGCTCCCAGCAATAATGATAGACAAAGCTTAGTGTGCACTCTCCTACACCCAATCACTTTATCTATTCCGTGGTCCATTTAGCTGACATGCAACATTCACACAAGCAAATAACAGCAGTAAGCAGAACATTTAAGGCATTTTAATTGTTTTTTCTTTGTATGGATGGCTCACAAGCGCAAATGTTATTACATAAAACTCCTGCTGCAGCATTAATTGAAGAAAGATTTGGTGGGACAAAGACTGTAGGGGGTATAGTTTGTCCATTATCACTTGTACTTTCAACAGGTCTCACGTTTGGAAAATTGCAAATTGCAAAAACTTGCAAGGGCAAAATGTTTGACATCGTGTTAGCTATTACAACATGGTGAAAACTTCTAACAACCACTGGAGTACTCATTATAAATTCTTATTAAATACACTCTTTGTTTCATTAAAAAGAAGTTTAGATACATCCAGTGATACCTTTTTCCCCTCATCTCCTCTTTAAGAGCACATCATGTCTTTTAGATCTTCTCAATTTTTTTCTGCTTTCAGGCTTTGAACACAGCATGAAGCCTTAAAGACCAGAAAGGGTCAGGTCCCTTTGGAAAGTACACGGGCAAAAACAATTTAAAAAGCGAAATAAATCATATATCCAATAACAACTCCACATTTAAGATTCCTCCTGTAATCTCTCAGTATTTTCCATGCAAGCAATCAGACTGAATAATTGTGTTCACAGATGGTACAGTCTCATCATTGCACTGACACAGTGTCATTCATGTATATGTGCACTTAAAATTGAAGACTACCTTGATTTTACAGAAAAGCAATGTATTTGCTCTTTACATCCTGCAGAAAACACTGCTTGTAAAACACCTATTCTATATAGTTAGGCGGTATCCTGAAACACATAATAACCACTCTCTTTAAAGTCTACGAAGCTAAACAAAAAGCACTGGCAGTTTTTCACTAATGTCCCCAGTTCTCTGTTCTTACAGAGCTGACTCAACAGTTCACTGTCATTTCTAATGACCACAAGTACATTTGCTAAAGCTGTGTTTGAAAAGCTTAGGCTGAAAGTTATAGAACAAACTATTTCAACATGTATTGGTTTTCTGTTTTACCCAATCTGAACATTTTTAACCCAGTTTGGAACTGTTCACTTTTAAGCAGTTTTTCAGGTTGCATAAATCAGCACTGCCATGTCCTGTCCCCACTTTGGCAAAAAGATGAAAAATTGTTTGATTTACTAAGCTGCTATTTATAGTCTTTATATAAAGAGATACTCAGCACCTACAAAAACCAGAACAGTTACTTACATTTGGCACATGCAATGGTTCCCGATACTGAGAGAGTTTACCAATGGATGGCAGGCCAAAAGATTTGTAGGGGTCCTGGAAAAAAAATTCAACATGAGAAAGCATTAAGCTTTTACAGATGTGGAGCAGATAGTGTTTAAAAGCTTTAAGTATAACAGAAACTGCTACTGGAATGACTCTGTTTTCTTGCCCAGAATTACTTGTGTCAAAGAATATTTCTTCATCCACCTGCCCCCACAACTCCAAATAAAGAAATGGAAGTATATAAAATCTCTTGCATCAGTTAAAAAGAATAGAAGTATTCTGCACCCAGTTACAACATACCAAAATAAAATATAAAAAGATGACATTTGCATTAGCTACACTTGGAAGAGGGATGGGAAAGTATTCAGGAGGCCAGGCTTGAAAAGAGAGCATAAGAAAAAGATTTCAGAGATAAAAAGGGCAGTTAGAATTTCAATTATCTTAAAAAGTAAAACTGATCTTTATGCCATTGGAGACTTCCTATATTAATGTACATAACGCAACAGCAATACAAACTTAATAGGAAAACAAATAAATATATGGCCTGCAGAATAACCTAATTCATGGCAAAGTAGTTGGATTCATTACTTATAAAAGTGAGGGGACTCAAGCTGAACAAAATAAAAAGTCCAAGCAACGGTTACTTCAGGGTAAAGCCTACTAAAACTCAGAATAGCTTTCATGCCAGTCACAGGGCAAATATTTATTCTTTATCAAAATAGTCTGTACAACTTGGACTCCGTAGAGCAATTTGGAAGTTATATGCATGTTATTAAGGGAAAAAAAAACAAAACAACATCAAATAAGATAGTCTAAGTAACAAAATTCCTAACAGTTAAGCAAGGGAAAAAATGTCTCAAGGTGCTGAATTCATTTTGAAATGCAGAGTTACCTAAAATGTTCCTGAAACTAAATGAAGGAATACAGGCATTGTCTTCCAGCTCCCATCTCTGAAAATGCTCAAGGCCAGACTGGATGGAGCTCTGAGCAACCTGGTCTAGTGGAAAGTGCCCCTGCCCATGCCAGGGGATTTGGAGCTAGACAATCTTCAAGGTCCTCTCCAACCCAAACCACTCTGAGATTCAATTACTTTTTTTTTTACTCAACAAATTTATATTTTCATGTATCAAAAGTGACAACAACAAGACATTACCTCAAAATGTCTTGAGGGTGCTTGAAAATGGAGTTTAAATATTCATAAGCTTCTTTAAGGTGAAATAGAGATTCATACCACAAATATGATTTTGGAATGTGCTTTGAAAGTTTATCCTATAAACTGTAGTTTCAGAAGATGTGTCACTTGATTTTTCAACAACCTTTTCAAAAGTTTTAATAAAATAACAAAAAATCTGTAAGACATCGAATTTCAACAGTCTTTTTAAGTCAACAAGTTTCAGCTACATGTTTCAGAGATCTGGAAAGAGTAGTTAACTGGTAAGTAACTCCAGCATCATTAAACATGAACTGAACATGCAGGCTTATTTCTAATGATATTTGCTTACCTCTCTCTTTTACCATGTTTACTTTCAATTTTTCAGGAAAAAGCTATGTTGAAACACACACCGCCTTTTTAATTAAAACAAAACCTCAACAATTCTACAAAACCTCATTAACCATTCGTGTTACATGCTCTAAATCATGACTTTCATATGATATTCCTTGGTTTCACCTTGGCATCTATCCACACCTGGGTATTGTTATGCCACAATTCAACCACCTACCCCCTCTTCCCCATTACCACTCATTTACCTCAGCATAAACTCGACATTCAACCGCCCAGCCATTGATGGGAATATCAGCCTGTTTGTGCCTGAGAGGGTAACCCTTAGCAACACGGATCATTTCTTGGACTAAGTCCAGGCCGGTAATGCATTCTGTGACGGGATGTTCAACCTGCAAGGTCAAGAACTGTCAGTCAGTAGGTAACAAAAAACAACCAAAAACAAAACCACCTCTCTGTAAACAAACACAGATAAACAAAAAACTCGACCAGCCAAAGAACAGAGAAGGAGTATATTTCTATTTTGGTCTTTTTCCACAAAAAAAAAAAAAAAATCTACTTAAACTCCAGAAGCTGATGTCTTTGCATGGAAAACACAAAGAAATAATTAGCAGATTACAATAACTCAGAGCTACATATAAAAGGAAAACTAGAGAGGTGACCTGGGAGGATTTGGGGGTTTGCAAGGAATTTTTGTTTGGTTGGGGGTTTTTTTCCACTTTTTTTACAAATTCAAATGCATCTGATGACAATGAGTTAATTTTTCTTTGTTTGGATGCTTTTCCTATTCAATTCTGTTTCAAAGAGACTCACACTGTAGCCATAACTATATTTCAACTGAAAATCTCAAAGTAGCTGATAATCAACCCATTCTGCTACACTTAACATGGCACATACAGGAGCTGCTACCAATTTTCCACAGAACCGGCGTAGCCTATATCTCACCCATTCGCCTTCTTTCACTAACCTGTCCTGACAAGCAACCAGATTAGCGTAATCTTGCATCAGCGCAGTGTAGCAGAAATGAGCAGATGGATCCTTCAAATTTTTTTTTTCCCACTCCCTCCAGACTTATCTGTTTAGTGCTTAGCATGCACAATAGCTGGGCTGGACCAGCAGCGTGGCTCTGCGCGCTCAGCAAATTGCCGCTAACGGCTTTGGAAGACGCTGCCCTGGGAATTGCCGCTGCTCGCGCAGGATGTGCGTACAAGCATGCACATGTGGGCGTGCGTACGCACGTGCACACACACTTCTGCCTTCACATGGGCAGAGAAACGAGCTCGTTGATTAACTTTGAAAAGCCTTTAACTAGGCATAGGACAGTGAAAAGCAACCAAGGTGGTTCCTCTGATCGTCACCATGTCGATCAAGTAAAAGCCAGGCTTGCTAAAAGCACGTTCTTCACACAGAAACAGCTATACCACCTTCCGTATAGAAATCGTGATAGAGCTGCCATTTTTGTTATAAAATGTTTGTGCTCCAAGGGGCAAAATACCTCAAGAAAACACACTTTGCAACTGTTTAGCATGATATGTCATACTATGTACCTTTTCTGACACAGGAAAAGGTCACTGACCAAACCACTTGTCTTTCTTTCTTCAAGTATATAGTGTGAAGGAAAACATTCAGTCATTATAACAACATTGTGGCTTAGCAGAACAAGTAGATGCTTTGGTCTTTAAGAAAAAAAGCTTTGTAAAAATAAACAGATGGCACCCATAATTAGCCCTGTGTGTGCTGTGAGTTTGTTTAGAGTTTCAACAACATTTTAAGACATTTTGACATAATTTTAATGACAAATCATCACTGAAGCAAGCACCTACTCTTTGAAGGACAAAAGTGACATTGAAATGGGAATCTGATTATACAGTTTAAGGATGTACCTTTGGGATTCAATCTTGATTCTACCTAACACATGATACTCTCCAGCATGTCAAGCTTAATAACAGTATTTTGAGAATCTATGAAACATCTCAGTGTCTATCCTGCAGTGTTAAATTGAAGCAATTCAATTTCGATTAAGACTTGAAGTTTCTATTAAAACTCCCTAAGTTTTAATAGAAAGTTACTTATCACACATTCATATTTGAACAACAGAACTTATTTTCCCACTTTGGAATTTAAGTTTTAAAAGATTACCTTTGAGTTGAGAACATGTTTGGAATTTTAACATTCCAGATAATTAAAATACTTTTTATTTTTCCAAAGGCATTTGCATTATTTAGTTACACTGCCATTTTTCTTGGATAGCAACTGGCATTCCAGATTCAATAGCTTCATTGTTGTTTTCAGTTTTATTGTTGATGATCAAAATAAGATGGAATGTCTTTGAAAAGAAAAATATTTTTGTTGTTTGGTTCTTACAACTCACAAACATTTATTTAATCCATTCTTCAGTACAGATCTTTGACTTGGTCAATATTTTCTTCTGTTTCTTCAAAATACTCCCTTTGTGTCTCCACACAAAACAGCATTCAGAAAATATGTATAGGAAAAAATGTTGAGAGTTTTTTTTGGGGGTGGCGAGAAGTTGTTCTACTTTGTTTTAGGACTCTGCTTCAACTATTACTATTTAGGCATAACATAGACAATTCCAATCATAGCATTAATTTGGGGTACCAAACATTCTAAATGCATTTTAATATTCATTAAGACCATCAGATGACCAAAATATGGTAGAAGATAACTTAAATCTTGACATCTCCACAACAACTATAACAGCCAATTGACTAAAGTAATTGTAGCTGTTATAAAATCACTCTTCAAAGCTAGACTTCAAACACTTTCCCTTTTTCCACTTTCTACTTCAGATGCCCTCTTTATTCTGCCTGCCTGTTGTATTTTCTTCTATTCTTCTATTCATTTTATGCTATATCCTTTCTCCATCTACATGGAGACTAAGTCAAGTACTAAATTTTTGACGAGATGAATGCAAGTTTGCTCACAAATGGAGCTGAATCTCACTCAATTGGTGAACTCCTTTAGCTTTAGGCCATACTCAGTTTTGCAGTCGACTGATCCAAGATGTTGCCAGTGAACCCCAGACATTAAGGAGACAGTGTTGGTATAGTTATACAGTAGTGGCTACACTCACACATTATTGTTGTCTTCAACACAAAGGGCAAAACCAGACATGTCTGCAGCAAGCAATCTACAGATCATAGCTGTATCAAGGCAGCTGTACTTTTTCTCAACAGGACAGGCAGAAAAAATTGATCAGCAAGAACTCTCAATTAATTAGCTGCCAAAAGTAACACCTTTACTATCAGTTCCTTTACTTATACCAAGTCTGCTCATTAACAGTTGATAACAAGTCATCATTTCAATGCACTTAAGAACAATAAATACCTCCTTTAAAAAGTCTTAACTCCCTGTAAAATGCTACTTATGCTCCTGCTTTCAAGTCCACAGAGCTGTACCTGCTATGACCACCAATAGCTATACAGAATAAAGGGAAAGTGCTTCCCCTTCATACTGGTTCTACTGCTTTTAAGACATATCACAGCAACCAGATTTCCCATGAGTAGTGCAAGTGTTTTTGCTTTACTAACCCCTTCCCATTTATACAGCAAGAGAAACTAGTGGCAAAGCCTGTAGAAAATAATAATTACATGCCAGTTTACAGATGGTAAAGCAGGTATATAAGAGTTGGGGAACCTACTAACATCACAGGCCACTTAGCATCTGTCACCAGAACAGTATGGAAAGGCTCCTAATTCTCCTCCTGTTCTGTGACTGCCAGTGGTTTTAAAGCTTTACCACACTGTGTTTATTCACAGCTACAAAAACAGTCATGCAGTTTTTATGGACACTTGGAGCTAAGAGTTAAATTAGTGATGACTGCTCCCCTTATATTGAGGGGAATAATTCTGGGACACATTTTTCTCAAAACTATCAAGGTACTCAAATCTAACAGCAAACACTTCTAGACACTCACAGACTGCTCTTGTCCCTGTGTGTATAAGGCATCAAGTTACTCACACACCAGTTGCAACATTCAAGCATGCCACATCAGCCAAGAAAATCTAAATTTCAGTAGACTTAAAACTACAGCCTATGTCACCGCTACTACTCTAAGTCCCTAGTTGGTGTCATATACCCCTTTACATTCAGATAAATAATCTCAAAACTAACTTTCAACATACACCTCAGTTTCCAGGAAATGTGATTCACCTGGAGTCCCACAGGCTTTGCTGCTGCAGCTAAATCTAGTATCAATTGACCCAAAGTACCAACTTGCAGATGCTTCTCAGCCCCCTGTATTTCAGTAAGCCTGGTTTCTATTTCGGAGAACTGAACAGCAACAGAGGTGCACACATGTTCTGCTCTTCAGGCATGCAAGCTTCCTGACTGCTCTGAGCAGGAGCACACTGGGGTCACATCTTTCCGCAAAATAGTTCACATGTACATGGGGCTTGAGAGCACACAGCAAAAAACAGCTTTTCATAAAGGCTACTGAAAAACAGAACAGTTGGATTAATGCACAGAATGAATGGAAAGCAGGAATACATAACTGGCTAACTACAGACATCCTACATAACATTTGCTGTTTGTTCTCTGACTTATTAGTATACAATTGAAGAACTGAAGGCAACCGAGTACAAAAATTTCCATCAGGTAAGATGTTCAGGTAGAACTCTTATTGTTTCCTAAGTAAGATGTAGAAATAAAAACTAATGCACAGACATTCGGTACAAACTAATTTTTTCATCATAACATGTAACTTGGGAAAAGTATAAAATTTGCTTCCTCATAGGAAATTGTATTCCAATAATCGAGACAGCTCTCAACTTTCTTTTGCAAGGATTTGTTTCTATGTTGTATGGGACAGACACACCTTATGTGGCCTATGAATTCTGAATATTTTCTGTATTTTAGACAATAGCATACACTTTAGTTCAACAAGTTAATTAGCTCACAATTTCAGCATGATTTTCTCAATTAACATCCTGCACTTCAAAAAAATTTCTTGAAATTCAATAATTCTACATAATTTCCTTTCCACTACATACTCCATGCAAGAAAACAAAGAAACTAGTATCCGCAAAACCAATACTTCCTTTCCTAAAGATGTAATTTCTGCTTTTACTGTATTTAGCTGCAGTACTAAAGCCTTCTCAGAATACTTCATTCAAGATGGCTTTGGTCACACTGCACCTATTCTTTGGTTTGCTTTACATCAAATTTACCAAAGCAAAGGAACTAATGTACCCTTTGAAGAATGACTTTTTGTCTCTCCACTTATTACTTACTATCCTTTTTCTCTACTTTTTTTTAATAGTATTTTATGAGAGTTACATGGGAACGTCTTCTCTAAGATATCACTCCATGCCTTGGCAGCACTGTTAATGGCATCTTTCAGATTCAATGACTTACACAAACAATGTTGTTCTCTTCTGTCAACAACAATTAGCAATGTTTTTCTGTAGTTCTTTCGGGAGGCCTGAAAAGCAGACAACCAGTAGATACATAATGGAAGTTGCATTAGGAGGCAAGAATGTGGCAAAAATTTGGTTAACTGTTGTCGGCTGACCCTCTTGTGTGAAGAAGTGCTGTTTGGCAGCAAAATCACCTTTTCTTTTGGTTCTAAAGATGGCCATGAACAGCTGGTATAAACTGTGTGCAGAATGGATTCTGGTGGGCTTAGCGGATTGGTAATGAGATAAGAGACCTTTCACCTTTAGGTCAGTAGTTCAAATTCAGCCCAGGTTAGCAGCAATTGAAAGTCTTTGCCATCTGACACTGTTTGTTAGACTATTTAAAATGACTGAAGCAAAGTGTTGTCACAGTAAAACAAGATTCCAGGATTAAGAAATATGAAGAGTCTCAGCAAACAGCAGAAACAGTAGCTTGGGACTTTACTTTGAAATCCCTCTGTTCTGACTTCATAGAAATCTACTCCTCTACTCCTGACACCCCCTTTCTCTGTTCCCATACTCCTGCCCACCCATCCCAAGTCATCCCCCAGGCAGCTACACACTACCAAGATCACCACTTGCCATCCCGTGGCTCTGCTATAGATACCAAATCCACCACCTCTCTGTGGCTTTAGGTAGCAATCTGGACTCAGCTCATCACTTTGTTATTTGCATTTTGTTGTTACTGTCACATATAGTGCAGCTGCAATATTTTCCAGCACTAATATCCCTTCACTAAGCAAACATGAAGCAGGCACCAACTGGTGATGAGCAACAGAATAGAGAGATACCATCAAGAGCCTGTTAGAACCAGGAGTTTATAAGCAATGGAGGTCCATCTGCAACAGGATTTCTACCTACTTTTAGACAGTTTCCAATCACACTTTTTATATTTTCATGGGTGGACAAACATGAGAAGGAAAGCTATGTTGCACGCAAAAATTCTTCCCAGATTTTGCACTAGTCACAGCCAGATTTGCACAAAGACAAAGCTCTGGAATATATAATTTTACAATGGTCAGTAAAATCTTATGAAAACCCAGAAAGTGATAAACAAAAGTCTTAGCAGCAGGTATAAGTTTTACAGCTCTATAGAAGGTTACTTACCTTCACTTTATGCCTTAGAATCAAGTTACTTTAAAAGAACTTAAAATACTCTTGTGACAACTGTAAACTAAAAACATAGGTATGCCATTTGGTCTCAGCAAATCTCTCACAAACATCAGATTATTCTACAAAATTAATTTTTATTTCCTAAAAAGTTGTGACTAAAATACTCTAACATATGAAGAGAAAACCCACTGCTACTGAAATAACCATATTTCTCAACTCCACCCTACACATATTAGCTTTTCTATTACATTAAGCAAATCAGTCACATTTTGAGGAGGAAGGGAGTACTCACACATTACTTAAATCTCCCAACTCATGAGGGAGGCAGAAGGCTGGGAACAGGCTGAGACACAAACATACTGATTGTACTGAGGGTAAGCGCTCAATTCACATCACTCATTGTACATTTCTCAGTGTTTCTCTAGCCAACAAGGAATGCTTCTTATTTCAAGGTACTACAAACATCTAAAATATGGGATATTTTCCCTTTGCTGTCACTAATTCACATTCATGAAGCTTAGCTACACCCTACACACTTGTATTAACAGGTATTTAAGTACAGATCACAGACTTCCTTCATATGAAGTCCAAGAGAAATATGATCTATTCTTCCACTGAAGATAAGAAGGATCTTTTCTGGTGAAAGCCAGCACTTCTGAAGTACCTTAAGAGATTTTAACATATTGGAAGCCAGAAAGGCTATCAATCTAAGGGGTCAGAAACTTTGTATTTATTGCAAAGCTCTTGGTAACTTGTTCTGGACCATGACTACCTTTGATTAGGCTGATAACAACTAGGCAACACACCACACTATGAGCAGCTATAAAGAATCAGATATTCTGGTCTGCCTCAATTTTAACAGTGGTAACTGCCTGAAAACCACAGCAAAAGTGCCCTAAATGTTACTGAATGACACAGAAGCTCTCTGATAGCTGCTAGGGCAGACATCTCTACCTTCTCTTGTGCAAAGTAGTTGTTTCTTACTTTTACTATGCAATTATCCAATCCTCAGTCTTATGTCTCATACTTACCAGCTAGCCTCTGAAAGATGGCAGAAAAGCAGATACAACAAAAAGAACATTGCCAACAGCAAATAATAAGCCATTCTAGCTGAATCACTTAGACCCAGCAAAACATCTGTAACAAATTTGTGTAGCATACAAGAGACACAATAGAGCTGATTCACCAATTTTCTTCTGCTTCCCAATTTTGTATAGTGTTGCAGCAACACTTAAAACAAAACCTAAATAAAATATAAACTTCCTTCAAGGTGCTATTTATACTTCTTTTGTGTAACTGTATGACAGAAAAGGTATATTCCCAAAGAGTCCCCCCCAAAAAAACCAGCAAAGCAACAATACAACTCTGATTACTGCAAAATAATTTATCAGAAAGACTGAAAGGCATCCAAAAGACACACCAGAGGAAGGGAAGAAATCAACAGGCAGTGCAAAACACTGGACACAGTTTAGTTAGCAAGTATATTCTGAAGTCTATATCTAAAATAAAAATGCTACAGTGATCTGATCAGAGACTAAACATTAAAACAGAGAGAAAACTGCATAATTTAGTAGAAATATTCTGATGATGTTGACAGATAGCTGTGTCTAATGCACGCTGACAAATATCATGAGAGGATCATTTATGGATCTGACACCCATCATTTTGGAAAGTTCTTCCAGCTGTGGAGTGTTCAACAAGAACAAGGCAAGAAAATCTGTTAGTCACTGATCACAGTTAGGAGATGCAAAAGGAAAAAAAAGACTGAAGCAATACAGGGACCTCTGGAGACTACCCTGCTCCTAAAGTTAATGCAGGACAAGCTTCAGTAGAGTTTCCAGGTTTGGCTTTTAGTAGTAGGGAGCAAGTACAATACATTAGTTGCATAACTGTTAGCAGAACAGAAAGTAAATCCTGAGACATGGGAGAAGTGAGAGATCAATTGAGTAAGACTGAAGAAAAATCAGAGAAAACTACTACTCTAGACTCAAGTTGAAATTCTAGCTAGAGATAATACAGAGTCAGGATAGAGGAAGTAGAGAATATCTAAACAAGTAGTCTAATTTAAGATTAGTAAATTCCTTTAAGAGTTGGAAAGAGTGAGGCTGCTGTTATAGGGGATTGTCAAACTGCTTTCTGGTGTTATTTAACAAAGCGAGAAAAGGAGGATAAAGGCAACAGAATGGGCTTGCTTACAAGTTGAACACTCTTCTCGTCTTCTAGAATGACATCCAAGTTACATACTTGTTTTCTTGGCTTATGACCAGAAATCCATCAAACAGTCAAAAAAGTGGTAGAGGGGCTCATCTGTTCACTTGCAGTGTACATTATCTACTGACTACATGAACTGTCACAAAAATCCTACATCATGTCAGCATGCTTTTTACACAGCTGCATTTGAGTCACAATTTCAATCATACGCAGATTGCTAGTGATTTATTGCTCATATATACATATAGTTTCAATCATCCTCCTAGACAAACTCAGCAAGTGATCATCAAAGTATAAAAAATAAGAAAAACTTCAGGAACCAGTAGGCTTCAGGAAAGCCTTAGAGTACTGTGGCTAGCTGCTTACTGTGAACTCACAGTGGCACTTACCAGTGACCTTTTGCAAGGTCTTTGGGTCAAGTGTAACAAAGAGTAAAGGTTCTGAACATTTACTTGAGTGCTGTGCAAGGGCTCACTGCTGCAAAGTCTGCACAGGCAGGCTTATGTGAGTAGATATTTTCAGTGGGTAGATCTTTTAAGTTCAGTGGGTAGTGCTCACATGCATCAAGATACTTATGTTTAAATTTTTGCAGAAGCACACCCTTAAATATGGGAGAAGATTATGTCTGTTTATTTAAATAACACTTTTCTGAGTCTGAAGACTTGTTTTTCTTACCTGAAGTCTAGTATTCATTTCTAAGAAGTAGAAATTCTTACTGGAGTCCACAAGGAATTCTACTGTTCCAGCAGATGAATACTTTACTGCTTTGGCAAGAGCTACTGCTTGTTCTCCCATTGCTCTTCGAGTTTCAGGGTCTAGAAAAGTGCTACAATATAGAAACAATGACTTTTTTAGTTAAAAAAAATACTTATTCTATCATTTACTCTTATGTTTAAACTATGGTCCAAGGAGGACAGCATCACTATTGAAGTTATGAAAACATGTCAAGACTGTCAAATGTATGTCTTTACATTTATATTGCCCCTATATTGTTAGATACACTACATGCTTTACAATTACTGCTAATGTACAGGAAATTCAGGATAAATAACCATATTCTCTAAAATATAAAGTAAGAACACAACACTCTTAGAACAGCGAGATCCAAAATAATAAAAATTAAATGAAAAACGACATAACAAACAGATGCAATCTTAGAAAACATACTTATTATCCATGTTAATTGCAATACATTCTTTTCCACCAATCTTGGACACACAAGGACACCCAGCTCATTCACCACCTTGGAAGCCACTGTGAACACTGCTCAAATGCCAAGGTCCCTCACTCTAGGAGAGCACCCCACAACTTCCACTGGGTCAGTGAATCAAAAAACTCTGGAAATAACACACTTTGCCTGTTACTCTCATCTGTACCATAAATTCATATTTAGATTAACCTATGCAGATTAATTATCTATCTCTATATATCTGTGTGGTATATATATATATATATATATATATATATATTTCTGGGGTATTCCACCAAAGCCTTGAAACCATTTGCCCCTTAACCTGATACATTGATTTTTCAATGAAAGAACATTAGCTATTCATTTTACACAAGCTTTTAAATACACTTATTATTTATATTTCTGTTTTGACTTGCATTAGGAACATAACTCAGCTATTATTTTCAAATTATCTTTGCATGGGAATAGACAGTCACTTCTAGCTTACCTCTAAGTTACTCTTTAAAACTAAAATACCAAGCATTCAGCATATTTCTCGAGATGACTTCAACAGTGGGCCCTAATTCTGCAAAGGAGAAATCAGGGGCCCTCACCTGTCTAAAGCAGCCTCAAAGCCAGTAAAGCTCCATCTGGAGTGCCTGGACTGCACTCAGGCAGAAGCCAGTGCTGGGTCAGGACCTACCTTTCAGCACTTACTGTAGTATTTTCCACTGAGACCTGAACTCACAGAAGAGCTAGAGACTTCTGCCACAACAAACCATATTTGACATGACACAAGAAATGAGCAAATATCTAGGCAAAGTAGCAGACAGTAGAATCCTTTTCTTTACTGGAAAAGTGCTACTTCACATGTCTGTCCTTCCAGTGCCCACACAGGCAGATTCTGATGGACCATAACGCAGGTATTCAGAATTTAGGAAAAAAATATCTTGGTAAACAATGGGGCCAAGAGGAAAAGGAAGTCAAGTCTCATTCAAGAAAGCTGTATGAGATCCTACATGAGATGAAAGGGAAGATCAGAAGACATAAAAACTGTCATACCTATAAGAACAGACACTAGTAAATGTAAAATAGTTTCATAATATTTCTTATTTTGATTCCGTAAGAGGATAATAGATGACATGAAATCAACATTCTAGAATTCAGCATGGAGTTTCTGCAGGGCTTTGATCATGAAAGGTCAATGAGTGGCTTATGAAGAACAAAACATTCTCAATAACAGTTCCATACTCTGTTCCTAGAATAACCATTATTACTTCTCATACAGATGAAAGACAGTTACTCTCCTTCATTACAGTGGTGTCTTCCCTGTACTTTTTAAATGTAGGTCTGAGATCTCACTGTTCACTTTCCTGCTGTAGCCAGAGAATGGAACACAGGTGTCACATTGCTAAATTTGATCTCTGCCACACAGTAAAGCCACTTGACACTCTGAAATTACTAGATCATCCCTACCATTGGCTAGATTAATTAACCAAAGTTTTCATATTCTCCTCTACTGCTTTACCTTTCAAATACATTGTTTCTCCCTTTTTTAACCATGCACTTTTTATAACCAAGACAACTCTTCTACAGTCTAAATAAGCATCATTTGAAAGCACAGCATTTCTAACCTGACTTCAAATCTTTTTCTCACACACTCACTTGATTTTCCTTAGACAAACAGCTCCTATGGCAGCACAAATGCTACCATAAAAAAATAAAAAAGGATTCACAAAATAAAAGTATCAAAAAGAAAAAATAAATCAGACTTGACATTTCATTCACAAGATCTTCATCAAGTTATTGTAAAGTTGATCAAAGGGAATACTATCAGTTTATCACTTTGCTTCTACAGCCAGGGAGATGAAACATATGGGAAGATGTTACCTCTTCACTTCTAGTTCATCAGATAAGGTTTCCCAAAATACCCCTATCACCTTCACAGACAAAATTGAGATTTTGAAAAATACAGTTACACCATCAGTGGAAATTTACTGTTCAGTTTGGACAAAAAAAAAATAAATTATCAATAACACCCTTTCTCCAAAGGTTCCACCACCCTGGGGGAGTAAACCTCAATTTTCTAAATATCAAAGTCAGCTTCCCTGCTCCAAGCATACTGCTGGTTTAAAAAATTACTTACCTACACAAAATGTTCTCTTTTGAGATAGTCATTATGTACTACCAGACCATGGGCATAAATAGGCTAAAGGATTTTAGTACACAGTTCTGCCCCGACACCTAAGTGGTGCCCACCTCTGAATCACATATACAGAATAGGCTCACATATCTCTTAACCCAAAATCCCTCAAGGATTTCTAGACAGTGAGAGGAAATATAGAGTCTGACACAAATATTCATAACTCTAAGGAGAACCTGTAGACAGTCTAATCCAATAATGTACCTTTCTGCTAAGTTCCTGCCTATATACATCAACTCAAATTGTCAGTGCCTCTGAACAGATGACCATTCCTACACACAAGTGGTGAGGCAAATCTGAAGTGCTTTAAGAAGCTTTTAACAGGTTCAGAAATTGTTAGATAGGACACTTGTGCTCAAAGTAGTTTTAGAGCACTCCTCTGAGTTACTACTCCAATTATCGAATAGAACATCCATTAATACTCTCATGCATTTAATTTTGATTAATCCTAAAGGACCCATGGATTTTCTGATAAACTTATAGGCTTTGTTTCTCCACATGGGAATCAATCTCTTATTAACCACTCCAGCAGCCAGGAAAATACAACCACACCTTTGTATTTTTGCTTGCCAAAGTACAGTGTCTCATGGCAACTGTCTGTAAAAACTCAACTAAGGAACAACACTAAGACTATAAAATGACACTCATGTCATTCATCTCTTTAAATGTCAGCTTCTGTGAAATTAGAAGACAACAGCATATCCATAAATGTTTGAAGGTAGAAGCAGATAAAATTATGATACATCACTGGAAGCTCACTAACTTTGCAAGCACAAACTAAAAAACTAGTGATGACTGGATGTGTCGTACTGTCTGTGCTTCCCAAAACAGAGGGAACAACAACTCACATGTGAAACTCACCATGTGAAAAGTGTACAAGCAAAGTTTTTGGTCTCTTATATGAATCGAGGGGATTGACCACCATGACACCAGGGACCCCTTGAATATTGTAATTTTAGTGTGAACTAAAGGGGTTTCTGTCTCCAAAAGAGGGGGTTTTTTTTGTTTCATTCTTTTGTTTGCTTTTTAACAAAAGACTAAACTTCCCTAGGGAAACTAGAGATACAAACGCTTAATGATCCCATATGGATAAGTTCAGCAGCTGCAGACTTAGCTTTAAGAAAATCACAGGTTACTCTCCAAGCCAAAAGGCCCTCAGCCTCCTAGACACTTAGGGCAATGCCATCATAATAGAGTAAATCAAAAAAGGCATGAAACAAGGCCAATGACAAAAGCCCTAAATTGTCCAAAACACAAAAAAAACTCGCCAACATTTTAGCCCATAACATCCCTACCTCCCAGGCCTCATGAAAGAAAATAAGAAGGCTTGAACTATCTCAGAGTTCTTAATAGCATCTACCATTTATAACAGGAGAAAAGAGGACAGTCTATTTCCTTCACCCAACCATACCAAAGAAATGTGCCCAGGAGTCCTTAAGCAATCAAACTGAAACAATATTCACAGGAAGGATTAACTTGAGGCTTCAGGGTCTCTCTGGTATCTCAGAGAAGTTAGTGTCCTGCTTATCTGCAAGTGCTGTAACCCTTTGAAAAATTAATGGACTCTGCAGCCAAGTGCAAGTGGCTGTAAGGCAGGCAATGCTTCCAAATCTGCCAGTAGATGTCTGGCAGGGTCTAAAACATTCGACAACAAAAAGGAAAAAAGTTTTCACACCAAAATTTGGAAGCTATTGACTTGCCCACACTCTTGTAGGCTTATAGGAGGGGATGAGAAAACTTACTGGCAACTCCAACAGAGAAGCCCAAGAAAGTTAAAAGGCTGGTATTTCTGATGAAACAAAACACTCTGATCACAGGTGGCTGGTGAGAGAAAGACATATTACACCACTTTAACTGACCACAGGCATGGAGAAGGAGCAGGCAGGAATAACAGGCATTGCCTTACATATACTCATGAGGCAGAAGATACTCCTCTTTTATGTGCTTAGGTACACATATGTGCACATGTGCATTATATCAGGACCTGAAGTACTCACTTTCCACAACAATACAGTAAGATCTTTAGGCATAAGCAGCATAAAGCTTCCAAGAAATCCACAAGCACTAGCAGGATGCATTTATAAGTGGATTTGTATCTTTATATTTAAACTTTGTTCTTCTATTTAAAATATAGGCCAAACAGTGGCAGTCCTGCAATTACAATTCAACATTAACTAATAAAGCGCTTCTTAAGAAATGTCATTCAGGTGATGTGATTTTCCTCACATAGTTCTGTGCTATAAAAAAAATACAGCAAACCCATCCCAGCTGGTGAATATATTACACTGGTAATTCTCACAGGCAGTGATATACCCATGTCTGCCTTTCTGAAATCAGAATTTCTTGCTGCCCTTTTTATACACATGTTCTCTGATGAATTCTATGCAACAGAAAACACAGCAAGGCCATAACTTGCATAGCAGCAAGATATCTCAGCTTCACATTAAATTATAAGATTAAAATAATCTTGCACTTTTGAGTTACTAGACACCTAGCTCTCCAGTTCACTACCATGAACAGTACTAAAAGTGCTGAGAAGCATTTTGTACTTCATATTCCAATTCAAATGGAAATATACAGTATTATGTGGCCTTTACACAATTATTCTAACAGCCAAATACCCATATCTGTGGTAAAATGCATACTTCTTTCATATTTTATTTGACTTTTATATCCAAAAGTGAATATCAAAGAAAAATCTCATATATATAAACAAAGTCATACCACATACAGTAGACTGGTAAAATCCAAATCCATTTTATAGAAGATCATGAAAAAAATTAACTACACAACACCAATTTTCTTACTGAAAGACACTGTAAAGCAAATCCTCAAGAACAACATCAAAATTGTATTACAGTCAAATAACTGTAGCAAACATTTATTTTCTTTGTGCTTTTTAATAGAATAAAATTTGCTTGCATTTAGACAATAAATAGAACCAGTGGGCTTCCAAAAGTGCTTTCAGTTTCTACGCAGCTGCATCAAGAATACACACCTTGGTGCTTCTTCCACAACCTTCTGGTTTCTCCTTTGAATAGAGCATTCTCTTTCATTCAACCACAAGGCATTGCCATGCTTATCTGCCAAAACCTGCAATAATAACACACTGCTATTAACAAAGAGATGTAAGCATATGGTCTTTTGACATAATACTGTTAAGTGGCATTTAGGGTTTGAGGTTTTTTACCAATCTAAAAATAAAGCTTGGAGAAGAAATCTCATGTAGAAAATTAATTATATATTAAATACTAATTGAACATTGCTTCAAATTCTGAGTAGGACTATTCTAATGCCTCTACATAGAATTTGCACATGGCAAAACACCCTCTCACTCCAAAATCTGATTTCTGAATATTAAGGATCTTCTTACAAGAGGCTGGAATAAGATTAAAACTACATTTTCAAGCATTTTAAATTGTACTACATTACAAAATTACACAAAAGCAAAATATTGCATCCACAAAAAAAATCTCAAAAGATGCCAAGTTTTGCTCCTGAATTACACACAAAAGCTTTCAGAAAAAATGTCTAACTGAACTTTCTTACTTTGTAAACCACAGTGCTCTTTCTTTCATGAAGAAGAAAAAAATTTTCAAAAACTGCATGAGCCTTCATTAAGGAGAATAAAATTTGCACCTTCCTCAGTACTTTCAAAGGAAATAAAAACAGTATTTTCAAGAAATGTTTTAAAAATCAGTAACTACAGCTCCTGGCTGCAGCTTCAGTTCATGGAAAAGGTAACAAAAATCAAGTATCTAGATCCAACTACATAAATTACAGGCTAGAAAAAAGCCCACAAGTTGAGCATAGCAGAACTCTTAAAATGATTCTTCAACTTCAAACTAGAAGTAAGAAAAGGAACTCTGTCCCTTTATGAAATTGAGGGTATGATGCAGCCATTTCCAATACCAAATACTGGATTTGAAGATTCAAGTAGACTTCATCCCATCTTATGATGATAACTGTACACTTATTCTTAGAACAATTTCTTTTAACACAGACCACACCTGCTCCCTTTCTTCCTTATAAAATTTTTCTTCTAACCCATTTTTTTTCCATCTATCTTCCTGCTCCGATCTGCGGGAACCCATGCCAATATTCATGCTTCATTCTTTAATAGCTCAGTTCTACACTGAAAACCAACAAGATAAAACAAGGAGACAATCTTCCTCAAACTGTGTCAACTCAACCATATCTACTCATATTTGTGACAACAAATCTGTATTATTTATTATTACTTTTAGCACTACAGAGCAAGTATGGCACTAGGCAAGATGAATCCCTGCATCTATGACATCCGTGGTTGCCAAGGCATGAAAAATCTGGGTAGATATGACTGAAAACAAGGCAGTGAACTCATTAAGACAATTCATGTGCACTGGGCAGCCTCAGATCCAGGGTGCTCTGCACCCTGTAAAATCAGGTGTTTTCCCTCCTATAAAATTCTGTTGTACTCCCACAAATTTATGGAGCTTTCTAGTGAAAAAGGGATCTAGAAGATCGATTACTTTAGGATTTCCTAAACCTTCTTCCCTGTCCAGGGGGAGAAGCAGTAGCACTAGGATGCTCCAGCCAACTGCTAGAGAGGGAGAGAAAAGAAAAACCAGGTACTTCCTACCTAAGTGCTCACCCATCCAATCCAGATGAGCAGAGCTCTACAAGCTCATGGGCCCCTACAAGAAACCATTTGGGAAGTACAAAGATTTTTGGACTCATTTTTTGTGAGGGTTATTTTAGTATTAAAGCAGTACCTCTAGAGCATGGTACTTGATGGAAAAAAAAATCACTGCCCTCTAAGTAGAATGATTTATTCTACTTAGAAGTGAGCACTTCAGTTTCACTGTTAGAAAGCCTACAACTTTCCACAGAATTCTCTCTCGTCAAAACAAACAAAAAAAAATCTCAGAACATTACAATAAAAATTGTAATTGGTCATTGTGCTTATCTCCTCTCTATATATATATTTTTCAGAAGAGGATAATTTTTTTCAATCCAAGCAGTACTTTTTTTTCACTTCAGGACTTCTCATATCCTACTAAATTTCAGCAACCTGGATCTTACAAGAAATGTTTTTCCAGTATTAGTTAATGGGAAAAAAAGAGACATGCATGAACATCTACTATGAGAAAGTAATTACAAATAGAATAAACCAACATCCAGAATTAGGCTTTTTTCCTCTGTCCACTGTTCCCAGTAAAAGAAACTAAGCATAAAACAATTGTATTTCAGAAGATATTTGCAGCATTCTGAAATCATCATCTCTGAGATGATGTGAGATTCCAGTACACATCTCACAAAAAATGCATGTCCCAGCTACAGCTTTTAGACAATTAGGACATTAGTACATGCTATGTACATCTACATGCCAAAATAATTAAATATTATGTAGTGGAATCCCTCCTACATGATTCAGATAAATTATTTTTCCAGTTGTAGGACTGTTGTCTAGCAGCAGACATTCCATGTACTCTTACTTTAAACTTTTTATCAGATACTTCAGGAGAACAAGACTTCAAATCAGTTCAAGCATAAAGTGTATTTGGACTCTATTTTCCTGTTAATTGTTTTAGTCTTTTCTTATGTTTTACAAAGTGATTGTTTTATACCTAGACACAGGAAACTTCTTATTTAACAATTTTAAGTACCAATGCTTTGGAGAAATATGAGAAAGCTAAAAAAAGTTCTATTTAAAAGTCACTGCTAAATTAATAAATATTTGGCATCTGGTCTCAAAGTGTTTGTATATTCAGTAGTTTGAAAATGAACCAAGGTCAACGTCCTAAAGTTGATTAGAACATGAAGTTAAAATGATATGCTATGATATTGTTAAAAGGTACCATCAAAGTGCTTGTATAAGGAAAACAACATTCACTGTATACACGTTATAAACAAAGCTATAAAATTATTTATAGCAAAGCCATTTTGTTGAAATTATTCAACAGTTCCTAAATACAGTACTACTTAATTTTATGGGGTAACCCTTTTTTAAACTCAAAGGCATCAAGACAGTGTAAAATTTGCCCCAAACTCGTGGAAGTATGGAGGAACGAATCTCATCTAACTTTTGTCATTGAAGAATCAGTGGGAACCCGCTGAATCTCCCAAATCTGCAAGCACTGAAAGAAAGAGATCTTTAAGTGTACTGATCTGCACAGACAAAAAGAGAAAAAGGTATAAATTAGCCAAAAATTACTAGCCATAGCAAGAGAAAACAGAAAGATGCTCTAGCAATTGGAACTCTTTTGAACCCTAAAGATCAATGCTGAAACTGAGTTCATTATATACCTTTCCATGACTTTTGAATAGAGAATAAGGTGGGGTTTAAATTTCATTTTTACATTATTTCTTCATTTTGCTGTTTCACAGACCATTTCTCCATTTCACTCTTCCTTCTTCCCTCCTACTCCTCTCTGCTGAGACCATACCAGGAGTACTACATCCAGCTCTGGAGAGACATGGACCTATTGGAACAGGTCCAGAGTAGAGCCACAAAAGTTATCAGAGAGACTGAACATCTCTCCTGTGAGGAAAGGCTGAGAGATTTGGGGTAGTTCAGCCTGGAAAAAAGGCTCTGGGGAGACCTAATTACAGCTTTTTCAGTACTTAGAGGGGGGCTGATAAGAAAGATGGAACCAAACTTTTTAGCAGGGCCTATAGCGACAGGAAAAGGGGTATGGCTTTAAACTACAGAATAATAGATTTTAGACTAGATACAAGGGAGAAATCTTTCATTATGAGAGAGGTGAAACAACAGAACAGGTTGCCCAGAGAGGTGGGAGATGCCCCACTCCCAGAAACATTCAAGATCAGGCTGGACAGGGCTCTGGGCAGCCTGATCTAGTTGAAGATGTCCCTGCTCATTGCAGGCAGTTGGGACTAGATGACCTTTCAAGGTCCCTTCCAATACAAACCATTCTAAGATTCTACGATATGCAAGTTAGTCCATAGGAAGCATCAGGCTGTGGGCACACCCCTAGCAGAGTGAAAAATGTTCAATATTTCTCTCTTAGAAATCATTCCACACTATCAAGTTTACTGTTGTTGTTTCACTCAGTTATTGAGCTACTCCAGGCTTTCACTACTAAAAAAAAAAAAAACAACCATGTGCCACAATACAGAAAGGATTTAGATTTTGCACAAAAAGAAATGAAATTTCTATGCAAAAATGAAATTTCTGTTGAAGAAATTAATATGCTCTGTACAGATTTCTTGTCAGGAAATACCTCAAGGCTATTGACAAACAAAATTCAGCTACCTATATAAGATCAAACATCATAAATTTTGAAATCGTAATTTTGTGAACAAGTGCCTAAAAGAAACAACTTTTGTTCTGCATCAGCAGGCTTAACTCTAAATCCAATAAATGACAGAAATAATGTAGAAGTTAAAGAGAATGCACCTGATTTTGAACCACAAGCTGCCCAAAATGGGATGCAAATCCTCCTGAGTTCCCAAGGAGAGTTAGATACTTCTGAACAGAATTCCAAAATACTGACAAAACCTAGACCTTGCAACAAATTGTTAAGCATGGCAGTTCTTGAACTCCTACATCCTCTGCTGCACTCAAGCACTCCAACAGGATCCAGAGTTCAAACCTCCAGCCTTCAGGACAGATGCCTATAACATTTTTTTTCTCCCCCAAGAAACTGAGCACAGTTCACAGTCTTCCTGCTAAAGAAAGGCTAGAGAATAAAAACAGGAAGGCTGTATTGTACATGATAGCCATGTAGTTTGAGCAATGACCCAAGACACCGGAAAACACAAGACTCTAGGCCTTTTTTAGTGGAGTGTTTGAAACATTCTGAACTTTGATTTATTTATGAGTTCAAACCTCATAAAATAAATACACAGTAAGTATTAGTAGCAATAATAATTATAGTACAAACCTGGATTTCTATGTGACGAGGGTTATCAATGAATTTTTCTATCAGTAAACGATCATCACCAAAACTTGAAGCGGCTTCTTGAGATGAAAACCTAAAACCTTCCCTTAAATAATGAAAACACAAAGAATAATCTGTATTTAAGAAGTCCTGAAGCACACAAGAAAGAACACTTACCAATTTCAGTAAACAGTCCATCTTCACTAATCAACACACATATCCAAAAAATAAGTTTTAGTATTTGCAATTGATTCTGTAATGATTATCCCTTTTTCATGCTTTTCTTACAAAGACAAAAAAAAAATCCCAACCAACCACAAACCAAAACATTCTCAAAGCACAAAAAAATCTCAGTATGTTTAAAAAGCCTGAACATTAACAACATTTATGTATTCATTTTCTTTGTTGGCATTTTCGTCTGCAAAACTAATAAAGTAATAGAATTTTAAGACTCAGTGATTACCAAGTACTTGCTACACAGAAGTAAAGATGAAGCTCACCATTACTTAGAGTACACAACCCTTTTAATACTCAAGAACAGCAGAAGTTGGTTAATTGTGCATTAAAGAACTGCAAACGTAATATTACAGACATTGCAAATTCCACCACTGAACACAACCTAAAGATGCAATACTTTACCTCACAGAACACACCAGCTGTAGTAGTTTTTCCCTGCCTTAAAGTGAGTTTTATACAGAGCACTCTGTTTCTTCTCTTAAATATGCAGTCGAACAAAATAAAGATTGCAAGATTATTAACCTTTTTTTTTTTCTCTAAATAGCAGAAAGAATACTCCTTGGGTCATAAGCTCTGACAAAACAACTTCATTAACAGCTTTCTAAGGGTGAGACAGAGCATCACTCAGGGACCCAAAGCCTTCACTGAAATTTTCTACAGGCTCTGCAAGCGGCATATTAATGCCATTCATTTTGATACACATGGAAAGCTTGGTCAAATTTCTGTGTGACTGACTACTGAAACAGCATCCCTGACATCTGTGCCCAGAATAAGATCTACAGCACAACTGAGTTGCAATTTTCATGCTTTCCACCTCTTGGATGTAGTTAACCCAGACCACAGATTCACAAGCTAGGTAAATGTACAGAAACGTGTATATTTAAAAGTATATCTTCATATTTTTTCAACATTGTGGGACAATAAATATTCTAATTTTGAGAGACTATACCTAATGTACAGCTTTCCTAAATTCATACTTAACTTCAACATATTTAATTATCTAGTAAAGGGAAAAAAGGGACATCAAAATTAATGATTCTGTGCACTACCTGATCTGTCAAAAAAAAAAGTGCTGTAACAAATATCCACACAGTGTTTCTTATTGAAACTGACTTACAGCTATTTCAACTTCTATGTCAAAGGCTCTGTTTTGTTTTGTAAGCATTTTTGTGTCACATAGTTTCACACACAGTTATTCACAATTTACTTTTTTTTTTCACTGAAAGAAGTGTGCTAATTAGAAATCTAAACTGCAATATTTGTTAAAAAAAAGACTGGTACCTAATCATCTCATCCAGACATCTGTAAATCTTTTTTTTATTATATATAATAGTAATCACTATCTCAGATATTCTGACTTTGTTTTATCTTACAGAACTGTGCAGTTGCAGTTGTCCAGTGATAAAAATTACTTCCGAATGGATGTGAGGAAAAAAATTACTGGAAAGAATGAAGAAGCAGAGCAGCCTTTTAGCAAGGCTGTGTAATCTCAATGAAAGACCCAATCAGGCAAAGTTCTAAGCAATCAATTTAAACTGAGAGCTGATGCTATTCAGAGAATGAAGCTGGATGAGATGCTGTCTCTAGAGCCCTTCAAACGTGCACAGTTATAAAGAGGAAAAACAGGATCTCTCTGCAGTTCCCCTCTCTCCCTACAGTACATTTACTCACACTGAAGTTTAAGTTGTACAAAAGCATTACTGATGTTGCCACAAGCCTTCCTGTGGTTGTCTGAAGTGAAACAGCCATGCCAACTTTCTGCCTCTAGCTCTGAGATCAGTAGTGCTGCTTCAATTAAAACAATTTTCTTTCGAGGCAGTCAGACACTAACAAAAGACTGTACTCATTATGTAAAATTTCAGTTTTCAGAATCAGGAAATAGTAAAAGAACAGGTTTTTTTCTTGTCAAGGCCAGCATTAGATGGGCCAACTAGTTAAAAAGTAGATGTTTGATAATCATTAGTATAGTAGAAGCCCTCTAAAACCCTGATAAGTTAAGTAACCAATAGATACTCAAATGTTGTTGACTTCACACACAGAACCAATATAGATTGCTTCAGTTTAACTCCAAATTTTCTTAAAAATCAACTAAAATTATTGAATTATTTAAATTTATTTATATTATTATATATTTTTATTATTTATTATTTGAATAAATTATTATTTTACATATGTTTACACATGTAAATTGCAATGACATGTGAATGTGTGGGTTTTTTAAAAATAGGGTTTTAGGAAACACTGTTCTTTACTCATCCAATAGATTCCTTCCCCTTACCTTAATAGCACATACCTGTGCAGGAAAGGCCAAAGATGTCAAACCCACACACTCCTGTTTTTGCACAGTATTTTGAAAAGCCAAATGCAATAATTTGGGATAATAAGCTCAATGCACAGGCTTGTAATAGGTAATGCTGTTGAGTTTTTAAAAAATTGTCCTCTTATACTGCATACTTCATATATCCTTTGCTTTAGGAGGTGGAGGATTCAGAATTATTTTCTACTTATTATTCCACATTAACTTCTTCCAGTCCCACTGCTCATTCCAATCACAAGACGACAGAAATTACAAGGGGTTCTTGGAATCTGAGAACAGATGTTTGATTTCTGTTCATAAAATTGGCATAAGCATCAAGAAAATTTCAGAAATGGGATGATTTACATTTTCCTATTATTACAGGTTAAAAGACAAAATCTTTCATCTCTTTATAAATATCTGTTGGTGGAAGCTGCTGTGGCAAAAACTTTCAAAACAAATACTCACTAAGTATGCAAGAATCCACTATCTAGGAAAAGTTACAGAAGGTGACACAATAGGAGGGAATTACTAACACAAAGCTGCAAATTTTTCAAAGGTAACTCTTAAAAAATAATTTAGTACAAATTTCCAACTTGGAGGTTATCATGTCTACAGCTGAAGCTACTAGCTAAAGAAACTAATTTCCATCTGGAAATCCACAGAGTTAAAAACATGGGCCAACAGCTCCTATATGATCACCTCCGATACTGAACCTACAAGCCAGTCAGTGCCTTTACATGCAAAGATCCATCACAAGCTCTGCAAGAAAATTTCCATCTGCTCTTTGGAAAAGAGAAGAGTCCTGAATTTAATTCCTTTTCAGAGCTGCCAGGCCACCATTTGGAGTGATGAAGCCTAAGGATTTAGTTAGATGTACAATTGTTATGAACATATTAGAAGGAAGAAGCCTCCAGTTTCTCCAGAAAGAGGGAACGATGCAGACAAGGTGTAGATAGTCAGACACATGCCTTAGTCATGTTCTGCTGTACTGCATCAGGAACTTCATGTTGCCTATACCTGGAAAGCACTTTCAGATTAGGTTCACTGGGATTCAAGCACAGAGGCTCTTCACACGCAAGACCAGAGCTGGGATGATCAATGACTACATTTAAAATACTTTTAGATACAGACCACAGCAGAACTTCCTCAGGGTATAAAAAAATCTACCAACCTGAACTTAAGGTAAACTGCTTTTCTGAAATCTGCCCTTCATTTTCAATATAATTTCAAGTAGGCATCTATTAGGTGGAGAAAAGACATGCTAAATTATACTTCTCCAAATCAAGAAAACTAGCTGGGGATTACATTAGAGTGAACATAGGGCTATTTTCATTTCAGATGTGGGTGAGTGGCTTGAACCATATATAAAATTCCACTTGACCAAAATTTGGAAAAAAGACATAGAAGTGAGAATTGGGAGGGACTCAGATCTTAAAAAACACAACAGCAGCCCTACCCAGAGATGTGGTCAACACTGCAGCCTTCCACAGTGAAGGGTATGTGAACAGCTATTTCAAAAAACAAATTGTAACATTGACAAAAAATGTACTAGTATTTTTTTTAGAAATACTATCTGAAAATTAACAGAAAACTTAGCTATAGATAATATAGAATAATGTAATTATTACAGAGGATCTAAAATAATTGTCATCACTTGGCTTATTTAAGGGACATGAAAGATGAAGCAGCCCTAAGTTACCACAGTGAATAATTCTATAACAGTAGTAATTAAGTTCCTCAGATCACTCTTTTCTACTTCCAGTGGCTATTTCCACATCACGCCACACATTCATTTAAGCCTCTTTATTGTACAGCCAGGTGAAACGAGAGGTTTTCAACCAGCCTGAAAACCCAAAAGTATGCTTCAAAGAAGAAGATTCTTCACCTAGAAGGTGGTTGGGCACTGGAACAGACTCTCCAGGCAAATGGTCATAGCACCAGCCTGGCAGACTCCAAGCGTTTGGACAATGTTGTCAGATACATGGTGTGACCCTTGGGGATGATCCTGTGCAAGACTAGGAGTTGGAATCTACGATCCTTGTGGATCCCTTACAAATCAGGAATTATTCTATATAAAGACATTTGTTTTCAAGTAGTATTTTCAATTAATCCCATGAGACAAAGCCAAAACAAGTTTACAGATCAAAATATTACCAACCATTCTTCACACTCACTTTGCATTTATGAACCCTAAAATGAAAAAGGCCATTCAGACATTGTTTTTTCCAGAATCTGCCCATAGCTGATAATTTGTTTATTTTTAATAAATAATGAATGCAGCAAAACTATACAGTATTTTAATGCAGTATTAAAACTATAAGATACATTGTTGTGTCACAATTGAATAACAATTGAGTCACCTTCAAAACCCTCAAGTCAGGTATTCTCTAGACACATAAAAAGGAACAGTTTTAGATCCCTAACACAACTAATGGACTTGTACAATAAATCTTTTACAACATCATAGGTATTCTTAAAGCAGATTGGAAGAGAAACCCAAATGCTCTACTTCATTTGCAAAGTAAATCTGTTTTTCTTCAAGTTCTCTTAAACTCATTTTCATCTTCCTGCAACAAGAATTTTGTCAACTTAATTTTCCCTATTCACAAATGTTAAAATAAGAATTTCTTCTTGATTTAGGTAAACTAAATATGCTGATCTGTGACTGTCTGGGTGTTCTTCTTCTAAACACCTTTTCGATTTAACATTACACTATGAAGACAAGTCTTGCATAAGTAACTAAGATGATTATTATAAGAACTCCACTCCAAACAATAACAAGTTGAATGATACTTCAGAATTGAATTGACCTCGATGATCCTCATGGGTCCCACCCAATTCCAGATATTCTATCATTCAAAGGCTTTCCATAAACAAGGCAAGTAGCTCAAGTTATCATTAAACAGGACTAAGTCCAAGTAGTATCACTAAATTAATTTAATGATATGCAAAATAATTTAATGATATGCAAATGTATGCAGAAGAATATCCCTCGCTAGCTTCTACTGGTACCAATCAGCTCTACCAGGTGACTTTCTACACCATAACCACAGCCTTTCTCCAAAATAAGTTGGCAATCATGATTTTAGATCCACTTTTACTTTAAAACAGTTACTTAATCAAGCTCCTTTGCTCCTTTCTAAACTAAAGAAGAAATGAATGCCTTCCTTTCAAGTCCAACAGATGGAACTGCTGCCTGAATAAGAACAAGGCAGGAATTTTGGATTCTAAAGCAGTAGCAATGAAGTATCCTTTTAAGAAACCAGGTTTTTCTAAATCTTCATTCTAATGAACAGAACATTATTTTATTATTAGATTTGAATACAAATGGACTAGACAGAGCAAGGTACAAGTAAACTCACCAAGTTTTCTTTAAGTCTAAAATTTAACTGCTAGACATTCATTGTTCTTTCATGCAATTTTTAGGTTTTGACTGATGCCTTTAGTTTTAAGTTTTCCTATTCTCCGTGGATGTGCTTTTCTGACGTGCTAGGGTGATGAAGACAAAACAGTCCTATTCTAGTTAAGAACTCAATGACAGTTTTCCAAACTTCAGGCCCTAAGCACAAACAACGTGGAAATGTGGAGGGTGGGTTCATGCAAATGAACCAAAACCTATAAAAGGGTAAGATTTTGTGACCAACCCCTCTTTTGCTTCCACCTTGGAGCCATCCAGGCAGGGGTCACAAATGTAGCACTCATACTGCTAGGGTATGGCTTCTCAATAAATACCCATTTTATTCCCCTTAACTCTGTGTGTAGCCTCTGTTCCAGCTCCTCAAGGCTTCAAGACAAAAATTTAGTAAGGGACAGAAAAATGACAGGGAAGTCTTGCATAGAACTAAATGGAGCTAATGAAAATTTCAGTTGTACTTTGAGTTGATTCCAACATGTGCTGTTCCCTCCATGCAGAAAGAAAAATATTCAGGTTATTTTGGATCAAATAGGCTTTTCATTACAAGTCTTTGAAAAAAAAAATCAGAAAATACATTTCCCTGTAGCTCAGCAGCACACGGAGTTGAAATCAGGCTCCTCACTGCCAGAACATCAGCAGAGAATGGATTGTAAAATTCCCAGTCAACAACAAAGCTTCATGAAATGTTCAGGATTCAGACAACCAATAAGAGACATGAAAACATCTATGTGTTGAAACACATGTTGTTTCAAAACAGACAAAAGTACAATAGTTTACTGATACAAATGCTTTAAACACAGAAGTATGCAATTTACTAGAGCACATTCTGGTAACACCGTATGTTGTTTCCACATATGAATTATCAGTTTTATCAACTTTAACAGAGCTAATGGCATGCATTCATGTTTGTGAATCAGGGCCAACAAATATTCTACCTAACACAGAATTAATAAATCAGCATTCTGAAAGGCATACAGCAAAATGCTATTTACAGTCTAACATTGGACTAGCAGCAGTTATAAATGTTCGGTTTTTTCTTAAATTAATGGATGATGTTTGTAAGGTTCATGCAATAATTAATTAGAAACAGGCACATGCAAACTTCCAAAGTATATTTCTCCCTATGCTAAAGGGAGAAAACCAAATAATATCCAATTTCTCTGTCTAACATTTCGTATCTGCTCAACTGTCAGCTTACAATGGCTTAATGGGACTTCAGTAACTGCAGCATTCATCAAGGCAAGCTTTTGGACAGCATCTCACCTGGTCTCTTCATCATCCCAAGCGATTCTCATGCCTTTCCCACCACCACCTGCTGAGGCCTTGATCATGACAGGGTAGCCTAACAGCGGGGAACAATTAGACAGAAGTTCAAACTTTGTTCAGTTGGTCAGAGGAACATGACAACTGACCACATGTCCAATAAAGCCAGTAGACAATAACGTCGTTTATTAAAACACTTTGTTTGCAGGGAGAACAGAGGAGAAATTTTTTCTTTTCAAAACTTAGCTGTCAGTGCAGTAATTTCTACAGCCAAGAAAGGCTGTCTTCTCCAATTCATTTATACCAAAAAAACACTGAATTAATTATTCCCAAATAATGAAGTGATTTATGAATAAGGCATTTGACCTTTTTAAGCTCACATTTCTTTAGGAACAGTTTCTTTTCCTTGTTGCTGCTTAATTTTTAGTTAATTTTTTAGTTTAAAAATTGTTTTTTTTAACTAATAGCAAAAACGAATAGATCTTCGTAAATTAACTCTAAAGATTGAGTAAGCAAATATGCATCTTATCAACACTTCTAGTGCAGCACAGTTTAATTAATAGAGCAGTTGAAGAGCTGTACTGCTTAGATATTATGTAATAGTGTCAGAAAGCAGATGACTTTTGTTTACAATAAAAAAAAGTATTCTCCCCAAACTGACACATAGCAAGACAAAACAAGGAGTCAATCTGTCAGCATTGTACATAACTAGCAATATCCTATCCGTAGAACAAGATACTGTAATATGGATAAGAGGCAAGATCTTCCTCTTCTGAAAGCTAGAAAATTACAGTAACAAAGTACACAATTTAAATGCAGACTTAGTAATGATTGTTTATCTTCTAATACGAATCATTTTATTCAAAGAAACTTCCTGAAACAATTTCATCATACCAGAGAACTTCACCTTTCTCTACACAGAAAACTAAAACACAGAAAACTTTCTGTACAGAAAACGAAACATCAAGAATCTGATTTAAATGCTTTTGACATTTCTAGGATAGCAGAAAATGCTTTGTGCTTTTGGTCTCCAGTATGTTTAATGAAAACAACAACATTAGGCAAATATGAGACCGGCAGATATTGTCTGCCAAGTAGAGTCTATCAGTCCTTGGAAACTGAAGATACATTCTATAAAAGGCTTTGATCTGGGAACAGAAGGAGACATTATTTGAATATGGCTCCTAGAAGTGGTCCAGTCTACTGTCATATGTGTTACTGATATTTACACTTCCTTTCTGGAATGTAGATCTACTCTTGTTCTGTCAAGTGACAGCAATACAATATTCCCACCTCCTCCTCATAGTGATCTAACTGAAAGGAGGTTCGGGAGAAGATAATTAAAACCAGCAAGACCTGGAAAACCTTTGTTCTCTTAAAAAGTCTGAAATGGATACCTAAAAAAATGCATGAGACAAGCACAAGATACAGTAGTGTTGACTGGAAGGCAGGAAAGCAGTAACAGTACAAGAGAACATTAAATTAATAAAGAAACAGGAAAAAAAAAAAATCAATAAAATAGTTTCCAACTTAACACATTATTAGACTGTGAAACCCCAGGCTGTAAAGCATTCAAGTGGCTGAAAGCTATAGAGAGGTAATAGTCAAGCATATGTAAAGCACAAGCCATGCTCCTATAGGCATGGATTACCAAAAGGCTATAAATCTCCATGCCTTGGAGTCTAAAGTAGTCTCTTGTTACAACATACAAGGTTAACACCAAACAGCCATGCAAATAACCTTTCTAAAGTCCCTCTCAGATTTTTGTATTAAATAGCTGAAAGTGTCCATAGAAGAGTACAGGATAAGCCACAGAGTAACAATAAGCTAGATCCAGGCCTCTACAAAGGGTAAAGGCAAAATAACTCTAGATTACATGCAGCAACAGTGAAGTTAAACCAATTTTCCTGAAATGCAGTATATGCAATACCTACACAAGAGCATTTTATTTATGCTGTAGCTGCATTCCCAGACCCCTGGCAGTTGCCAGGTTCTACACTGGATATCTTGAAATAAAGCTAAAAGCACATATTGTGTAACATCCATGCAAGAAATGAGATTTTACTGGATTATACTAGTGAATCTCTGGCAATACTATCACCATCTGGAGACCCTGTCCAACCCAAAAAGCTGGAAGAGTGAAAATTTGAAACAAGCATTGTTTTAAGCCTTATTATGGCAAATGCACTGAGGCAATTTCCATCACTTAATCTATTTTATTCAGTGTTACATGTACTTGAAAAAAATCCTCAATTATGCTACCAATTTCAGTCTAACAATATCAGTCTCTTGAATGGTTTGCTGATTTTAATTCCGTAAGCAGAATCTAGTCCTGTTTTTTACTGTTCCTTAGTTTCCAAAGCAAAATAAGCATGTAAAAAATGAGCCTTGGTAAGTCTTTGTATGCTTCAAAATGTAATTCATATCTCAAACTCACATGGTTAAATTATCAGAGTATACATGGGTTACTAATATCATTCACCAAGTGTAGCACCACTTTGCTTCCACTCCCTCCTGCCTTTTATATACAGTGATTATATGTCAGCCATACTTGTAGGCAAGACAGTTAAAGACTCTCAAGAGCCACCATATAAAAAAAAAAATTAAAAGTTTTTTAAAAATTAAGTAAAGTCTGCTTTGAAAAAACACATATAGCTTTGCTGGTTGAGAAGGAAAAAATGCAACAGACCTCTACATGTTAGCATGTAAATTAGCCAGTCCCCTGAAAATAAGGATTACTGGAGCTTTTGCTCAAATATGAGGTTACACACTCCTTGCTCTTGGGGGCACTGAACTAAGCTTTAGAGCAGCTCTTTAGACAATACCAAAGACTAAAAGGAAGGCCTTGTAAAATTTTAGCTTTCCATATATATTGGCCATAGGATACTGGGATCAGAATGCATTACTCAACACTCTCCACTTCCGGACTATTCAGCAGCAATCAAAATTGCTAAACTATGTTCACATGGATTGGTTGGATTAGTTGTGGGGAAGGGAGAGGCATGCAAACAATTTCTAACACCATTTGTAAGTACTCACAACAACAGCGATGAAAAGATGCACAAAGCAGATACATTTTTAAGTAGGTGTTAGGTTTTCAATCCTTCCCTCAAATTAGATGCCAATTTATGTGAAATTAAAATTGCATGTGAGATTAAAACCTATTCTTGCTTTATAGTTTTACATTCTTGCGATGTGTCTTAAGGATGGGTCTAAAGATCTTAGGAGGCAAAAGAGCAAAAAGTAGTCAGACTTGAAGATCACTGCACCTACTTTTGCTGCTAAGTGCTCATAAGTTAGGACTGCTTTGTTTCCAGGACAGTTACTGTTCTAAGAATTTAAATGATAAAAGGAATAAACAAATTTCTAACGTCCTGCAGCTGTTAGCTCCCACCCTTTGCCACCACGGTTTTTAGATGTCATTTGCCCATTTTTACAAGTTGCAGGTAGTAGACCACAGAAGACATTGTGCTATATCACTTTGAGCAATATTGCATGTAGCGATACAAGATTCTTTTCAATACCCGTTATTAAATGCTAGCACTAACTAAACCCATGTCAAATGAAACATGACCAAAAAATTCTTGTTCATCTCTTCAGTTTTGGACAGACTTTCATTTAATTTTGACTGACTGCACTTCATAACTGTTCAATACTTTCAAAGAGAGGAGTCAAACTTACTGAAGTTTCAATGCTTCAAAATTAAGAAGCCAACAGCTCTTAATATACAATTCTACAAACAAACCTAAAAGCACATCTGAAAAAGACCAATGTAATTAAGCACTTCAGAAAGGATCAGAAGAGCACAACAGCCCACACCAACAAATAGAGAAAAGAGACAGCAGAAAGGAGCCAATACAGCAATTTGTGCCTGAACTTTTTTGAATTTCCGATTTAGCCCAGTTTCCCTGTCACATTCTTTTGCCCCAATCTGAGGTGTTTCCTGTGTTGTATAGAGAGAAGGTTTCACTCCTACACCTAGAAAACATGTATCCATACATAACAGTCACTGAAGCAGGTAAAGGTTGTGTTCTCCACCCTGAAGTGCCATGCTCCACTCCAGTAGCAGTTGGCCAAAACACAGCAGGGAGAAGCAAAAAGAAAAACCACACAGGCAGCAAGAGCAACACACACAGTTTTACTGTTTTAAGCACTGACCCATGGTTATTATTTTATGAATTACTTAAGCTTTCTTAGAAGACTGAAACTCTGGATTAGTGAAATTAGAAAGAACCTGGAAGTATTCTACTGCATTTCAAGTGCTTTTTATACAAGGACAAATACATTACATATATATACAAGAGACCATAATTTAATTCAATCTTCGATCCTTTGAAATTAAAATCACTACGCTTTATTCTGGTCAGTGGCTACAATTAGACAGAAGCTTAACGAAACTGATCAACTCCTCGAAACATGGGTGGGGAAAAAGCTAGAAGGGACATTTTTCTTTCACTACGTGGCATCATACTACAAACCATTCTTGTATCAAAACAGTTTAAGAATTTTCCATCTAAATAAAACACCACCCAGCTGTCTGTAATTGACTTTATTATCACAGATTTAAGACTGCCTTGATATAATGACCTACAAAGTGCTACTGATATCAAAGACAGGAACCAGTCATCAGAACACCAAAAGAACTCAGAAGAAAATTAAAAAAGAATGCATTTTAAAGGGTGTGTAGAAAATCACCACATGCCTTCTGACTCACATTCATCAAAACTATTTTTAAAAATACTTGCAGAAAATCTTTAAAACACAAAAACAAGAAAAAATATTGAAAAGAAAGTGAACTGAAATAAAATCACAATACTATGTCTCTATGCAGGACTAAACCCAATTTTATTTACTGTTCTCTTCTGAATGTTCCAGTGTGGTTAATAACCTCCTTCTTTTGGTAATGCTCCCATGACAGTGATTAGTTATCACTGGATTTCACAACCAGGACACAATGCCTGACTCACAGAAATGCTGACTTCAATTGTGTAGGCTTAAAAGTCAGACAAGCCTAGGAGGGGTTTCAGGATAGTTAACCAGTTCAGGGTAAAAGCCCCAACTTAAACTGAAAGTGGAAAGATCTTACAGGGCTTAGAAGTTCTGTAGCAGTGCAGCTCCCACTTTCTATATGGCACAAAAAGGCACAGTTATAGCTCTTGACACAGGTGAAAAGTTGTTTATCTACCTGTGATAAACCTAAATAGTTTCTCGTGCTTGCAGTTGCAAAGGAAAAATTAAAAAAAAAATCCCAAGAAAAATCAGATATCTTACTGCATTAGATTCTTCTTCTAGAAAGCATTTAAAAACATGTGTAATTTCAAGCATATGGTTTAGTATTTTCATTATCAAGCTTTCATAAATAAAAGCCAAAACTCATTAAACACATATTACACTTAACCTTCATCAAAATGAGTCCCAGACTCATTTGCTGGTTGCTCTTTTCACCATTCTATAAGATATTCAGAAACTGAATAGTGACTTTATTCCAGTCCACCCAGAGACTGGTGCTCTGGATCATATTCAAGCTAGTTGCAGTCCACACAGCGATGAAGATCGTAACATCACTGGTGTCAGTCTCCATACAAAAAGAGAAGTATACCATGTCTAACTTCTAACTATCACGTCCAAATGCAGATATACTTTTAGATAGCTTCTTTAGTGAGGTACTCATTAGTGCATATTACATTCATTCCATAAATCATGGCTGCACTTGCTCTGTAAAGTCCAGTTTGAAAAGCTCAAATGTGATGATTTAAGAGACAGGGCATTATTGCCTAGATTCCTCCAGCCTTATGGACAACAGAAAACTTAAAACTATTAAAACATTATTTGTTCTATAGGGATTACTTATTACACATTCAATTTAGTCAACCATGTCTGCTGAGAGGCACACAAATCCCACCATAGCTAATTTAAGAACTTACCAATTTCCCTTGCAATTCTGACAGCTTCATCTGCATCCTGTAAAAGCAGGAAATGAGACCCAACGTTAATCCCATCAGCCATTGCACTATGTCCTGAGGGCAGTCATATATTGCACTACTGTCTCCTCCGATTCATTTAATGTTTGATTTTACAACCTTGTGACCCTTTTCAGTCAGAGGAATGTAAAATTAATACCATAAGTGGAATGTAAATTCTACCTCATCATTAGTGCACTGAGAAACTCAAAGCAACCAGGAATCAGCTGACAGGAAACACAACCAGGATCGCAAAATCATTTTCTGCAGTTGTAGGAATTTAATGCTAGAATTTAGACGTTTACAATCAATAATGGACCGTAAATCAGATCGTTAAAGTTTGTCCACTACCAGCTTGTTTCTGTCCTCACAGGTATTCCTTGTGCTTTCCTGGTTGCTGTCAGTAGGGGGAGTTGATTCTCTATTGTTTGGGAGTAATTCAAGTTCAGGAAAAAAAACCTTGTAGAACTTCTTCAAAGACAAATGGGTTTTGTTTACTCAAGAAAGAACACAAGCATTTCAGTTTTGGAAGTTCTGCATTCCGAAGACAAAATAAACTTTAAATGCATCTTTTAAACTGTTTCTGAAAGGAGAAGATTCCCGTAATTGTTTTCATTTAAGAGTTGCATAAGCCAACTTCACAAATCCTTTTGTTGATGCCACCTATTGCTTCAGCTGTCTCATACTACTGTAGCCTGATACAGAAAAAAAAGTCCTGGGAAACTCAGAATAAAAACCAGAATGTTTGAATTACTTAACATTTCAATAACCAAATCACTCCTCCTGCAGTAGTTAATTCTTGTTATTTCTACTGATAACAGTATATTTCCATTATATAAAATTAGAAAGAAAAAGGGTTAAATTACAGTGATATGGGTTAAGCTTGAAATTCCATCCAAATTTGCTAATATTTATACTATCCCATGACATACATTAAAAAATTTGTATAGAAGGCAGTAATGTCTGGAAACCACCAGCTGCTAAGTGTGTCTGAAACTATGGGGGCTGACTTATGAACATTAAACTGAAACCTGATATTTTTAAAGCTTTCAAGGCAATCCATTTTAAAAGCACCCAGGTCAGAACTTTAAAAAAATACATAAGAAATGTTCATACCTGGTTCATTTATGTCCGATAATAAAACAAAATCCTCTTTAAAAGTCTTCAGTACCTAGTAACAGCCCCATGAAGAATAAGGGGGCTGGCAGGGGAAGTTGTCAGAAAATTTAATTTCCTTTCATTAGCTAGTCTGCTCCACAAATCGGTGCTTGTTAAGTTCAAAGCAGTCCTGAAAGCAACATCAGTTTTAAGTCTTTTTACTCCAGTCACATCTGTTAATGAGATTTTTCCAAATAACAATTGTTTTTAACTCAAGAGATAAATCTAGCAAAAAAACCTGCCCCTCACACCCCCACCCCCGCAAAAAAAAAAAAAAAAAAAAAAAAAAAAACCACAAAAAACCAAGAGTTTACTGTTTTATTACACCTTGCTGCTTTCCATGACCCTGCATCCTCCAAATTTTAGCTTAAAGGGATAAAATGCATGAAAAGGGTCATTTAAGAATGTTAGTGGTTTCCACACATTGAGTTTGAAGGTTCTTTGTTCCTGCCCGTGACAGTTATGCGAGAATACTTCCCCTTAATAGCCTCTCTGTCAGGAAGTGTTAAACCTGCCAAATGCAGACAATTAGAGCCTCTTGAACAAAATGCAGGAAGAGTAATGACTGATGAAGAGCCACGATTACAGTTGAGAAGGAAACTTTTACATTTCTTTTCTTTTGCAAATTCCCCCATATATTTGCAAAATAGAATTAAGGGGGGGAAGCAAACAGGGTAATCTTTTTTCACTTAGTTACCTGCAAACAAGTGGCTAACTGATACACTGTAGTCCACAGGAAGACAAGCTGCAAATCATTACAGAGGAACTTTTCACTGCCACTGTATTTTTACACATGCATACAACAGCCTTAAGTAACAAGCAGATTGGCATCAGCAGCACTAATTGTCTTAGTTCTGGCTTGAAAAGACTTTAGTCATCTGCTCAGTACAGTTATTAATTTATACTGTGTCAATATGTTTCTTTTACAGTTCTAACATATTAGAACTCCAACTCTAAGATACGAGAATAAAAAATAAAAATCCATGCATACTCAAGTTTTCGCTTTCAAAGAGAATTTCTGAACCAGAAAACAAAATTATGCTGTGATTTAAAGAGGAAAACTAATTTTAAAAAAAGAAATTTACATATTGCAATCTCTGGTAAGTTTTTGATCTTTTTCCGTAAGAAGGTATGTTGAATGTAGGTTTAAAATATCATGAATTTCACTTGCCGACTATATAAATATAGAAGCAGTTTGAGTAATCAGAAAAAAAACAGTTCAGTTATTTTAGCTCTTTGGTACATAAAACTTATGACAGATACACAATATTTGCACATGAGAAGCAATAAACCGAATGCTATTATACTGCCTAATACACATCCATATGTGCAAAATATACAAAACCACACCGGTACTAAAAATATTTAGGTTTTTTTTTAAAGTAAGAGTCCTCAATGATTTACTGCTGTTTCCTTTGAAAGCACATTAGCTACACAACCATTTTCCCAAAATAAACTGGAAACCGTAAAGAAATATATAATTTTAGCACCACCTTTTATTGTACAAATAAAAACGTTCAAGTAATGGTAGAAGTTAATAAAAATCCTAAGAGTTATAAAATTATGTCAGTGTTTTCACAAATAGGTGATTCCATTAAGTTAAAGAGACATAAAATACTCCTTTAGCATAAGAATTCCTAACCTCCTCCATTCACGTACATGCCCTCTCAACCAGGTACCAGCAGGTGGAGACAGAAAAACAAAACGGTCTTTATGTAAGGGAATGCCAGGAAAACGGTGATTAAGTGACTCCTAGAACTGTGAAACATTGTATCAATTATGAATCCCTACATAATGGTTTCACGGCTAAGGGTGTTAGCCTTATGAACTGGAGGTTCTTTACCCAATCTCTGAACAACCTCTCCAACTAAACAGTGATCTTTCAATCCTAATGTCAATATCCAAATGCAAAAACTCAGTTAAAACAGGTACCCAAAACTTAACTACAGTAAATTCAGAGCCTTACTGAAGACCTCTAATATGTTTACTGGCATCAGTGAAAATAAGTAGACACAGACATTATTCTTCTGTGTCTACATCCATCTGTGTTCTACCAGCCATAAAACCACACAGGCTGTATATGGTGAAACAATACAAAAATCATTCTTCCCTTGCTCTTCCTTTCCCGGTTTTTCACCACAGCATGTTCTTATGCTCATTATTCAGCCTCCACTTCCTTGTCTCTTGCTCCCCTTCAGCTGTTTACAGTCAATACATCATCTCAGCCCTAATTTCAGTATAGCCACTGCTCACATGGATTAATGCTAATTCTTTTGATTAAAACCATTTACCACTACCTCTCCCAATCAGATGTTATAAAATGAATTGTAGTTACACATTTTGAAATTAATTATCTTTGAATGCTTTTGTTGGCTCCCTAGCTCACAGCACAAGACTCTGGTTCCCTACATTTTCAAACTGGACAACCCTTGCTTCAGCCAACTGAGGAACTGAACCAGGGATGAGAAGAAAACGACTCTCAAACTGCCCTTTCCATTCTACATCTTTCCACTCTCCGTTTCATATTTGCTAGAGCACTTGCCAGTACAAGAACAGTTAGTTGTGTCTGTTATGCCAAGCATCCTCCTCTTCAATCCTTACCAGCTTTAAGCACACTGTTGAAGGGCTTCCTTCTTAGAAATTTCTAATTTAATTTCTACTCACTGGGAACTTTTCTGCATGCAACTTCTCCAAGGTGTTATTACAAAATCTTAGCAACTATAGCGTCTCCTATATGTAAGTGCGAAGCAACATAAGAGTAAAAATATCCTTTATTCATGAAGGAACTAAGTATCTGCAGCACTATTTAACAAGGATAAAGACAACTCTTCTAGTAACATAGATTTTTCAGTCCAGTCCTGAGTTGAATAATGAAGCATTAAAAGTTGTTACTCTGTGTTTGCTTTAACTATTCATCCACAAAGAATACGTGCAAAAGATCTGTCTTAATTTCTAATATTGTCGAGGCATGAACACAGTTTTCCACCAGCATTACAGAAGTCTACTTTAAAGTTGAAGCCACCTCTAATCGCTTTTAGCACCAAGCAGACACTTAACTCCTCCCTAAGACCTTTAAAATTTTTATTTCTCAGGAAAACGAGCCCTCAAAGATTTTCAAAGTTTCATAACTGTGACTAAAATAGGTCTCCCACAGAATGGCAGAAACCCTGAACAGTCTCCAGTTCCTTGTGTGTTGCTGTTCTGATTAGAACTGCTGCCCTTCCTATCTTAGTCTGAATTTGCAAAATAGTGTATCAAGCTCTAACCAAAGATCAGGCATCCTGTATGACCTAATTATTTGGGTATTCATTTGAGCAAAAGACATTGTCACAGGAAGGAAATCAGAGAATGAACACAGGCACATATTTAGATCCACAGCAAGTACGACACTATCAATTATCAGCAGCTTTATTTCCTAGAATTGGTAATCAAAGCACTGATTAGCCTAAAAATTTGCAACTCTACTTTTTGATAGATACTGCAATGCTGGCAATGTCTGGGGACTTTTTTCTTATTTGGTGGGCACACTGCAGGTTTGTGGTTTTAATTTGTCCTCTTTTTCATCAACATTCTTCAGATAATCAGAACTCGTGCAGGGCTGAGGTATGTGAAATTGGTAGGACACAACACTTTGGGATTAAGCAACTACCACATAGTTCCTTTCAATAGCAGAGGACTGGAATTGTCAACTTAGTCCTACATTCCAGTTCATCTAGTTTTAAGGGTATTGTTGCATATATAGCCCATTGCCAACCACATCACTTTAGTTTCCTTTTTGTGTCAGGAACTTTAGAAAATTGTCACAAACACTGCAATTGAAGAGCTATGAAACAAGTGCATACAAAAAAGCAGCTCAGCTGCACTGGTTATAGATCTGTCTGTTCATTAAACATTATCCTACTTTGTCAGGTTTGGGGTTTTTTTTCATTAGCAGAGTAACAGACCCTTACGTAAGTTTTAACTTGATACAATGAGAAAACCAGAGTTTTGTGTATTTAATTCTGCATTAGGTAATGTTTTGTGGTGTTCAAATGATTAATTCAAAGTTGTCTTCTAGCTAGATGCTTTTCTGGAAGCTATTTCCAGGATTCCTAGAAGAACATACAGGATATCAGAAGAATGTCATGCACAATATCTTGGCTGCTGTTAAATCTTATGAGTGCTAAAAGACCCTGTACACAAGGGATTGCTAAAACATGCAACAAAAACCTGAAATTTTTCAATTTGCCACTCCCAGACATCAGCATGGCCACGAATGCCAGTCCAAAATTCATATGGAGTCCTCCAGAAGAGAAAGTCTTTGAACTTTTACCTGTTGCAGCATTATCCTGCTACCAGACATTACAAACATCATACATTTGTCACAAGTACTGAAAAATTCTCTTGGACATTTTGATCTCAGCTATTTTGTGATTTTATCATTCTCTCTCACTAGTCAAGTTCTCCAGCAGCCTCGTTGGACCAGATAATTCTGTGGAGGCTTAGCCCCTTTGTATTCTATTTACCTTTCAGTTTTAGTCAGGTTTTGGGGGGTATTTTGTCTCTTAACAGTTTAAAATCCAGCTTAGCTACTACACTTTTTCATGCAACTTAAAGTTTTACTCAAATTTCATTTGAAAAAAATCTGATTTGACAGGTAAAGCATAAAAAAATTTCAACCCAGGAAGTCAACATGCACCAGGTTTTAGTTTTATACAATGAAAGTTTTAAAAGAGAAAATCTTAACTACATTCACATAGATAATATATTAAGACACGGGAAAATTTGTAAGAGCTCAATACAATCACTACCACAGAAAATAAAAACTAAGATATAATTTATTTAACCTTACAAATTATAAACAACAAATTTGCTCATACAAAACTGTTGGAAGACATTCCTTGTAAAACTACAAAGAGCATTAAGTGTAGATACTGATAAAGAGCCACCAAATTCCCTCCATCCCATCCTCATCCTGAATTTTGCAACACACGGAAATATGCACCATCAGAACAGACCATAAAATGGAAACTTCACACAGTTTATCGAACTTCACTTAACTCAGAGCTGACAAGATCTTGGCCAACAAGACCTGAGAAATGTAAAGATGTGCAAATAAGTCAAATCCACACCTGATATTTAACACATCTACCTGCCTTCATGTTAAATTTCAAGCAAAGTATTTTTAGAGACTCCACTGAAGAACTCCTAATACATCATTTATTATCAAGGACTTTCTCCTCTTCTCCAAAGCTCTCTTGTTAGTAAAAATCTGTACTCCATTTTTAATTACATTTTACTGAAAAAGAAGAGGAAATTATAATTAGATTCTGCATCAGACTTTCAATAGGTGTACTTTGATTTAGACACTTCCTACAGTGGGCAGACAGTAATTAAATGATTTCTCACCTTGACTACTCCATCAAAGCCAGGGATCGTGTTGACCTTTGCATTCTTGGCTAACAATTTGCTTTCAATCTTGTCTCCCATAGCTTGAATAGCATGTGTGTCAGGTCCAATGAAGGTGACACCTTCTGATGCCTGCAAAGACAATGAAGATAAAACTTTAGAAGATGAAAATAAAAATCAGATTTTCTATATACATATATTGACTTTTTTCTCTTTTTGAGCTGACTAATGCAACAAGATTTATAAGGCAGTGATCTCTTTACATAAGAACAGAGCAATATATAAATATTTCAGACAGTTTATTAAGAATGTGTATGACCTTGTGAAACTACGTATACACACAGATTCAAAGCCCTATAATTAGCATTTGTATAAAGCAAAAGCCAGGCCAGAGAAAAATAGCTGCAAGTGTAAGTACTTCCAGCCTGAAAGACAGAAATATCCCTTCAGAAATCAGAGGCTTGTTAATTCACCATTAAAATAACCAAAAAGTGATTTACAAAGATGCACTTGCCAAACGATAACACTTTAAAATCCTATTTATTATGCACTACTAAAACCAAACCTCAATGAAACATCACAATGAAAATGCAGTCTTTTACTCAACATATTTAAGACCTTGAAAATAAAGCAAAAAGTAAAATAACTTTTCCTGATTCTTTTAGGCAATTGTTCTCCAATAATAATGTGGAAAGGGGTTAATATAGAATGTTTTAATACTTTGACATCAATATATAGGTAAAACACTGAAGTGCATGTTTCTTCCTCCTGCTTCTCTATGCCAGCAATAGACTTCAGCAAGGTTATTCAGATAGAGGCATTTTTTTCAAACCTCTTCAGGTCAGTACTACAGTAAGTTAAAGGCAATTCTATCAGAACTATTCCCTGAGTTAGTGATGTAGTAACAAGTATACATGTTTCAGGTAACTTTACACCTTTTGTACTGAAGAGGGAAAGAATATCCAAGAGTGGTAAGGATAAAAAAAATAAAATTCTTGAAAATCAAGCCCTGCACAATTTTTCCAAAGTTATATTTATTTTCTTCTCCCCAATTCTAAGATACTTGTAAAATGTCTAAAAACAACTTGCTTCTAGCCAATGCACAGCTAACTTAATACTAATACTAACAAAATGGCAAATAGTTTTTTACATCACAATTTATGCTGTAGTATTTTGTCTTTCGGACACATACTTGTGCTACACAAACCATATAGTAACAGTCACTAACGACAAAAAGTAATTTGTTGGAGCGTTGTGTATTTATGTGATGGCAGTACATGATCCCATCCCAGAACATAGGAAAAATACATTTAATTTGGGAAACATCCTATTCGTGATCTTATAAGAGCTGAGAGATTTCGACATGCTCAGGAGTCACCATTTGCACTGCCAGCAGCTTCTTAGCAGGACCAGTGTAACAGCAGCAGCTCTGTGCATTATTTCATAATGTCCTAGCTAACAGTGTGCTAGAGATCATCCAGAAAAGATCAGGTGAACATTACCGACACACGAGGAGCCTCAGTGCAAGGACATCCAAACCAAATGCAGAGCATCAGTTCTGCTACATCAAGGATTGCTAGCTTTGACTCACAATGAACCATCTGGGGGTTTATCTCTGCCCACCTCGTCTCTGCTGCATTGGGCTTCTTATCTTAGCAACTCAGGAATTAAATTCATTATAGTTGTCTTGGAAAGTTGGGAAGACTGCAGTAAGAAGGAGGAAGATTTAGGAGGACCAAAACAAGTGTGCAGATCTGTAATTATTTAGTGTTCAGATTCTTTGGCACTTTAAGAAATCCACTTTTTAAAGTAGAAGGGCAAACAAAGCAAGGAGTTAATGGGTGAAACCACAGTGACACAAAGTTTGGAGCTGACTTTCAGAAACAACCTGAAAACTGATACTACTTCCTCTCTTAACAAGAGGCACAAATAGATACCTGCATACACCTAGAGGTAGGGCAGCTCTCTTCTGTCAGACTGTATTCCAATCTCAAAAAGCCTTGTGGAAAAAGATCACTTACATACTTGAGAAGCAGAGATTACACTGTCCCTCTTGTATCACTTCTAACCTGGAAACACCTTGTTTCCACAGTTTCTGCCACAACATTGGCATTTGCACTTCAAACTTCATGTATTGCTTCCTCTCCTACCTCTCTTCTCAGAGGTTACCATCAAAAACATGAGATCTCCAGAGGTCAAGATAGTGGGTTTGAAACTTTTGCTGCCAAAACAGACCATCCCAGACTTGTAGCTTGCAGTCTGCTTCCATACTCTTACACTATTTATCTTTTCTCTTCTTTGTTCTGACAGATAGCTAAAAACCTTCATTCAAGCTGGAGGCCACAGGGGAGGATAAAAATTACATTGATGACATCAGCAAGCAGGCACCCTCCCAGCCAAATGCCCATAGGGGACACCATGAGACCTACTGTCTCATGTCCCTGATTTGTGGCATGTGCCCAGTTCAGTCCCTGCTCCTGTCTGGATAGCTGGATAAGAGGAGAACCAGGAGAGATTCATGAACCACCTGAGAAGGAACACTACAGGCCATTTCAAGAAATTAACCTCTACATCCAATATATTTGTTACATGAATCCTGTAGAGCTGTAATATTCACATGGATACAGCCCATAATACTCACTAAAAACTAAGTACCAGATGATGTGCAGCAGGCTCACATTACTCTAATGCAAATATCACGTTGCAACTTGCATCTTTGTCTTTTTTTAAATGTATACTTTTCATAACTCAGAATTTACAAACTGCACTTGTCTACATATGCAGCTTTTGGCTTTAATTGCTTCAAACCTTTGAACTTTACACACATCTGCTCTTTCATGCTGAACAAGCAGCAGCACAGTACCACCATCAGAACATCAGTCAGCTGAAACAAAATAGTTTAACACAATATGATATCAAAGGACACCTAAAACCATGTGATTCTGCATTCTGCAATGTCTATAAATCAAAAATAAGTCAACAAACCTAGGAGGTTCTGTTGGTTTCCAGGAAGCATGTCTAACCACCTCTCACACAGAGAAAGGTGTGCATTCTCTGACATGACTCACAACTAACTTCAGTTAAACACATTAAAAAAGACTATGTCAGCTTAAGGCACTACTAAAAGTCTTGCAGTCTTGCAATTCCTGTAGGAATTTAATACCCCATCACTCAAAGATGCTTGCTCAAGCCCTCTGCCAAAGCTTCTCGGCTCATCACCAGAAAAGCTTCTTCATCGCCCACACTGCCACAATGTATTAAACAATCCATTCAAAAGTCTACTGCCCAGTACTGAAAATATCAAAAACAAACCACAAGAAAGAAGGTGGTGGCAACATCTTCAGCTCCCACAAAGAGTTACCTGTATGCTCACACACAGACTTGTCAGTGTGGCATCAAGTACCAAAAACCTCTGCTGTACATACACAAGCTTACACACTGCATATCAAACAAGTTCTTCCAAGACTCTGTTACTACTCCACACATTCAGCAGCATATTTCAGCCTTGAAGACTAATTATCTCCCTGCAGAACACACATCAAGTTTTACCATAAACATGCACTAGCACTTTGTTTGGAAACATACCTGTGATATCTATGTATCACTACTTTGCATAATCAATATGCAAATTAATAGGCAAATTAATAAGGAATATTTTCTAAAAGAACGATTTTATAATAAATTCATGCAAAAAGTTAAAAATTAACTGTCTTAAGTAGGAGATATTGAAGAGTTTTCCCCAATAGCCCACAATTCTTGAAATAAGTAACAATAGGTCTAATAGTCATGCCATAGAATTGCAAGCAGTTTATTCTCCCTTCCTTTTGGTTTGGTAGTTGGTTTTTTTCCAGCCAAATGAAAAATCCATTTGTGACCATCACAGTCACAGTCTGTCAAATATCTGACTGCCCTGGGAACAGTGGGCCAAACAGACCTATGTTAGTGTAAGTCATCATACACTCAACAGAAAGGAGACCTGCACATCTGATAAACTCCTGTGGACCTGAGGTAATTGAAGAGACTGAGTCTACTAGAGGAGTTTCCTTTGCACCTCCTCCTGGAAATTATGAATGCTAATATTCAGTTACTCTATTATACAGTCAGTAGTGGATTCACTCAGTGACAGCCTAAGCAGAACTAAAGATAGAAAGCAATGAGGAGGGAAAACTGCATGAACAACTTTTACACACATACTTGGCAACATACACTCTTCTGTGGGCTTATGAATCTGTGGCAAAGCAGCCAACTCACTGCCAGGCCTCTCGGAGCTGCAGGAAATTATTGAACAGTTTCAACTCAGCTTTAGACAAAAGTGATACTAAAACTTACCCTGTCTTTTACTCTGTTAGTTATGGACAATTAAACACAGTTTAAGACGTCCTCATCTGAGCCAAGATATTTGAATCTGCATGCAATATCAGCTTAAGAGGAGCAGCTTCAACCAACAAGGAGATACACCATGTATAAAAACACTACAATCAAGAAGCTTGTGTTTTCTCTTTCAGGATCATTTGATGAGGGGACTTTTCCACTCACAGCATTCTGATGTGGCAAAACACACCCCAAGAGCCCAGCTGCTTCCAGGTGCAAGAGCCCCTACAGTTATCTTACCACACAGAAGCAGTGACAATAATGCAGGATTTGCACTTGTTCATTCCCTAGTATCTGAAATAACTAGTTTTAAGGAAGTATTTGCCATCTCTGAGGAAGAAATTACTGAAATGATAGATCTCAGAAGCATTTGTAGCTGCTCTGCTTGATTGAAAATAAGCTTTTCTATGTAAACATAGAACTGGTTTTAAACAAGTTCATTGAACTTACACGAGAACCCACACAATCTGTTGCATGCTGCTACTGAGTAGTAAGTTCTCAAATTCAGACTTACATATGACATTTTCAACTCAGGATGACATTTACAGAAGACACTAACAGCCCTCAAGTGACTGAGACAACCAAGTTCCTCTTCCTTCTCTCATTCTCTCTCCTTCCCCTCCTGCACATGCCTGCCCACAGTCCTATCTATCCCCCTTCTCTAAAGGCAGGCTCAAACACCCCTAAGCTGACTTAACCAACCAACTTGGTGAACAATGGCTTTTTTTTGTGTGTGTGTAAGAAGTGTTTTCCATGACTTTCATGAGACAAAATGAGCTAAATGGACAAACTTAATGGGCACTGAAGGAAGGACCATCAGCTGCTAGTGCATGCAACTGGGAACACAAACCTCTGGCAGGATAGCACATCCTCAAACTCTGAGGTGCGCTGGAAGGTGGCTACATGCTGCCATATTGACCTGCTCTTCTTGCCAAATCTGCATTACTGCTTTAAGGTTTTTAAAATAAACCAAACATGATGCTTCTCTGAGGAGCACTGAATCACAGAATGGTTGAAGTTTGAAGCATCAAAGCTACTCTTAAACAACTCCAACATGTGGTGTTAAGCATTCCAACAACTTAGGGGCAGAAGAGAAACAGAAACAAGATTCTGTAGCAGTAAGGTAACAGCAAGATCAGCAAGTGTGAGCAGCACAAGTTACCACATCACTGAAGAAATTTACTGGTAAGATTATGAAGGAAGGTCCACAGATAAGAACTTCAGTAGAAACGTCATTATAGGTCTGGCTTTCGAAGAAGTTCTTTCTTAATCCTCAAGTTTTCTATACAGGAGGAACTAGAAAAGGTTTCCACAAAATCTTTACATGCAGCTGATTCATGCTTTCGCCATTGTACTCCCTCTTATCACACAACCAGTCAAGAAGGCAGACCCAAGGGAAAAGGGAATAGGCCCAAGTAGTCTGGTGTTCCAGTAGTGTTCCAGAAAAATTGTGATCATCCACAAATACAATCCCCTGCACATAGATCACTAGAAGGACACAAAGCTGTACCACAGCTGCCTGCAGACACATACAAAGCAGAGCAGATAAGCACCACACCTCAAAGATGACTGGAATAGACAGCTGGGCTAAAAAGCCTCTAAGTCACATGGGCTAAATGCAGGGCTGAAAAGCTGAGCTGGCAGCAAAAGGAAGGTTCAACAGAGGTATAAACAACCTAGGAAAAAAACAACCACAACAGAAAAATCCAGGTGAAACATCCAAAGATAGATAATATTCAGGAGTACTACCAAGGCAAAAGGGAAAAATAAAACAGAAACCACAAACACCACCACTAACACAGGCACACTGATATCAGTTGAACAAGGCAGGTATATAAAACACTTTAGAATTCAAGAACTGTCCATTCAACACTGGGAAGGAATCCCTCAAGGAAATCTACTATAAGAATATATAATAAAAAGCATCCACTCAACTTAGGAAATATTGAACTGGTAAAATGCTCTACAATAGAACATGGTGGACATGAAAAAATCTTGAAGCTTTCTGCTAGATACACAGAACCGACCTATCAGCTCAAATGCTTGGGCCCTGTTGCAGCTGTCTTGAAGGCTCAGGATTAAGAGCACACACAGGAGTGGCCAACGATTTGTGCGGCAAATATAGTACCAGGAAACAGAAAACTTCATTTACTGCTGTTTAATTTTAAGCTGCAAAGGGTGTGAATCAGTAAAAGGCCTAGGTATTGTCATGGATCACCAAGAGCAGTAACTCTCCAGCAGTTCAGTGAGGAAAAGTTCCACCAATCTTGTTTACAATTAAATAAGCAGGACTTTTGAAGACAAAGGATCTTCACAATGCACACACATTTACACAAACACAAGACAATACATACAAGTAGCACCCTTCATTAGAACAAGTATTTTTATAAAATGAGCCATGCTGAAGTAAATTAAAGCCTTCTATACAGGCTTATGGCAGAGTGAAGACCGTGATGTAAGCTAAAACAGACATAAAAGAGGGAAGGGCTGTAGCATCCTACTGGTCTCTGACTACACCTGCCTTTGACTTCTGCAGTTATTTCTGCAGAGGTTTAGCTTTTTTTTTGTTTAAGGTCTTTGTAAGGAGAAGAATTACTACAATCACCTTGAGCTGCAGAAGCACAAGGCAGGTAGACTGTGACAAGTAGCCTCAAAAACAAAATATAAACTGGCAGCTAGAAAAGCATCTGAGGCAACTTGCAGAGGAAGGTGGTAATAAAGAACTGTGCTGCCCAGCCTGTCAGATCGCATGGCATCTTCCAAATTCTACTTCAAAATCAGAACTCTTACATGGCTCCAAAACACTGCAATGTAGAAGTCAGAACTCCCCACACGAGCTATATCACTACCTGTGACACTACACTGTGCCACTTTAAATATCTGTACTCACTGTCTCAAACAGGAGTACATGCTGCAAGAGAAAGTAATACATTGGAAGTGTTTCCTTTGAAAAGAAAAAGCTAGCAGAAAAGGAAAAGGCTTTGCCTTAAATTGAACACAGCTGCAAGAAGTTTATCTCACTTCTTAAAACTGATTTTAAAGAACAATAACTCATTTTCCAACCACACCTTAAGAAAAGATTTTTTCTTCTGGCAGCAATATAAAAAAAAAAATTATAACTAGAATATACATTTATTTGAAAATAAGCCAATTGATGCCAGTTTCCATGTTTAACCTTTACCATGGGGAGGGAGATGTGTTATATACTCCCTTTAAACCACCATTCTAAGAAATATTAACTGATTTATTTAACCCTAGTATGAATCTGTTAACACCTGTCTCCAAAGTATAGTTTCAAATGCAGAGGCATGAAAATCCATTAATCATTTACCAGTAGGGCCAGACAAACTTCTGCAGGACCAAATGAAAACAAGTGTTATCCAGACCCCAAACACAATTTCTTTAAAGCAGGCTAGGAATAGAATGTAGGAACAGCATATAGCTATAGATAACCCACAGAGAGAGAGGCATAATTATGTTTTTCAAAATGTAGTATATGTATATTCAAATACAAGAGGTGGAAAGAGAGGACTCGTTCGACTACTCTAAAGTTCAGCTTAAACAAAAGGTGCAGCTGCCAAGCTAGTATAAACAATCTAAAGCAACTTAGCTCCAGTGTCCAAAAAAAATGTACACCACAGAAAAGGTACACAACCTTCAGCATAAACACCGGGGAGTGGCCAGAATAACTCCAAATGATCAGCACCACCTTAAGCACTAATGCTGCATGTAAAATAGGTTTTTAAAATAAACTTTAAAGTCATCTCCTCTAATTCCACAGAAGTGGTAAATTTACAAATACAAAACTAAGAACCAGACTGATCTGTAGACAACATCCTTAACAAGATACAAGTTGTGAACTATAATTATCATGGATTATATGTACAAAGGGTAAATGTGCTTGCACTGATTTAATTCTGAATTTTGAAATTAAAAACTCTCCTTTAACAAAAAGTTCATCGTGTATATTGTAACTTGTTAGTGGAAGACATAGTTCCCAGTCATACTTTTGCAAGTGAAAAGAAGCAGTCAGCTTTTTCCAAGGACTCAACGCACAAGACACAGAGAAGAACAAGTACCACCTCTGTGGCTCTATACTTAGAAGTTTTCACTTTGGATCTGATCAGCAACCTGAAATCTTAGTTGGTAATTTCACTTTGAAATAGTTTCAGGTTTTAGATGGTCATTATATTATATGTTTGTCCAGAGCCTAAATGCAATATTGAATTAATTGAGTTCAGAAGCATTTCTCAAATACATAAAATTTGAGCATACAGGAGTTTGCATGACATGCCACTGTAAGTGATTAATTACTTCACCATATATGAAACACTACACAGACATCATTCGAGGCACAGGAACTTAGCCCTGGTATGCTTGAAAGTTTTAAGCAGTCACCTATATCAGTAGTAAGGAATGCCCAGAAAATTTAGGGAGAAACAAGCTAAACTTAAGAATTTTTCCCTGGATGGTTTCCATATTGCTTTTCTTCACTTCATGGCATTGAAACCACCCTTGATTTTTACATGATAAAAGAAATCTGTGGAACTAATCCTAGAAACCTCTTTCTGTTTCCTTGCTTAACACCTCTAGGCGACAGAAAAGACAAAATACTTCATTTGCATCCTTAAACATTAGAAACTGCGAATGAGCCTTTTCAGCTGCAAATGTTATTGCATCTACATTTCCAGAAGAGAAAGAGGGTTAAACAGCCTACTCAGGTTTATGTTAACTCATCTCTTTTTAGCACCTCGAGCAGCACAAAGAGCAGAAAATGCAGAAGCTTAACAGCAGAACCTCTTTCTTCATTAAGTTCAATTAGATCCTGGCAATGGATATAGCTGCTGATTACACGAAGATAAAGAGAAGAAATCAGGTATGCACAAAGGAAATGGCAAACAGGAGTGTAATCTTAGTCTTCCTGATCACCCAGCCTCAGGAAGACCATTTCATTTTTCATGCAACACAAAATGGTTCCACCATTTGCATGATCATACAAGATTTTGCCTGATGTAAAAGCAGCATTTGTTTAATCATTAATTCAAACTTAGTTTAAAATACAATATGCCAGTGTTGCACAAAGCCAGCCTGAATATGTTAGCAAGGTAAGAAAGAGTCCTGACTTATCGATAAGTACTCCATCTTGTCAATTAAAGAATATATTTGAGCCACAACTAGCCAAAACTACCAACTACTTCATTTCAAAACACAATCAAGTACTATTTACTCTTGGAACGTATTAACTCTTTACTTTTTTGAAAATTAAGATTCAAGCTACATATTTTTATTTGTTTGGAGGGGGAAAAGCACTTGGAATTACTGTATTGAATTCAGCAGAGAAAGTTAGCAGCACTTGCTTTTCTAGGCCATTTGGCTTTCAGTCTGGAAAAAGCCTTCAGCCTGGCAGAAAATACTCAATAAGATGTTTAACAAAAAATATACATTAGTCTAAATTAAAGTCAGGCAGTCATGAAGAAAAAATAGGACAATGATGAGAGAAAAACAGGGGAGCATCATTCTAGCCAAAGCAGTACCTCACATTACCAAGGATCCAAGTTTATGGCATATACAAAATGTTCTGGATCAAATTGAAACTTCAGTAAGGAAGACAAAATAACAAACAATTCAAAAACTCCAATGTTAGAGCAAATGAAGAAAATGCATGGACACAAGACATACTCAATACAACCATACCATTTCTCCTGTTGTAAGCTGCACATGAAGTTTTGCAAATTAATAAAAATACAAACATATGGCTTGATCAGTAAGTGCACTTTGCAATACCATATCTTGTGTTTTTCAAAGGGGAGGCCAAAATAAAAAACAAAACATGAGAATATATTTAGAAGTCAATGAGTAATGAAAAATTAGCACTGTTCATAAGATGTTACATTGAGCTTGCAGTCAAAGGGTGTTAATTGTATGCCTATGTGCTGAAAAAATCTGTCTGGTATTTTTCCAGATATTCTACAATGCTTTCAAAGTTAGGTGACTATAATTATACTTCTACTGTATATTCAGAAACCAAATGAAAACTTACAATGACTGTCCAAGCTCACACGACCCTGAATTTACTAATGATTTAAGCATAAGGAACCCTTGTGTTGTAGGGTCACTTACCTTCCTGGCTGTCAATTATATCTTCCTAAAAATTATCTTCTCTAATAACTACAATAATATAATAATCACAATTAAGAAACAAAGAAGCAGCAAAAATCAGCAACAAAATGTGCACGGACACACATTTGTTTATGGTTTTATCTGCCATCACCACACCAAAGCAGGTTTAATTCACTGAACCAACAGACTGTCTTCCACCAAAGCCAGGATTTATTGACTCTGTAACTTCTATAAAACACAAAACATCACACAAGTAAGGGAAGGATAGAAATGAGGCAACAGTTGTTCAAGCATTAAGCCATTATAAAACCCAAGGATTGGATGCTGTCCCATAGGTCACTGTAACTGTCACAGAGTAGTGACCCAAAAAGTCAGTACCCCCACCCCAGGGCCCAATTCCTTCTGACTCTCATGCCCCAAGCAGCAGCTGTGCAGACATCAGTATGGGAACCATATGAGCTAGAAATAGCTAAGGGGCAGGGGGTGCTCAGAGGATTTTGAGCGACAGTCCCCAGAAGGGCTAATGGCAGTAAGAACAACAGCCAAGAAAAATTGTCAGCAGACATTTAATAGGGTATATGTGGGAAAGCATGCAGGAAAGGTAGAGAGGGGCTGACTGAAAACTATATTTGTGACCAGAGATGCCTGCAGCAGTCACTAGCAGGGAAAACTGGGAGTTACAGAGGTACTGTCACAGCAATGGAGAGGAGACATGTCACATGTGAGATAGCTGTAATCTAGAAAGGCAAGGAATACTGGAAGATGTTGATCAAGAACAGAAATGCGTAGCTGAGAGAGGCTGTGGAGTCTCCATCCTTAGAGATATTCTAAACTCAGCGGGTTATGAACCTAAGCAACCTGTTCCAGTTGATGCCACTTCAAGAAAAGGACTAGTCTCCCAAGTTCCCTTCTAAACTTATTCACTCCACTGGTGAAGAACACCAGGAGATGATGATCTCTGGACAGAGACAGCAACTGAAAGTAGAGAGAGCCTCACACAGTCCTTGTCACAAAATAGACAAGACCTGCATACCTTTTCTGAGATAAAGGGAAATCTATCTGCCTACTGAATTTCACAATATCTATTTCTTTAAGAGAAAGTAGAGCCTTGTCATACTGATCTTTCTTCTCTAATGACTGGTGGCACTGATGTCTCTAGCCATTTATTTCTACATCTGTACTAAAGTATGCTGTTCCTTTAGCTTTGCAGACAAGTGATAACCATTAGATCAATGAAATAATTGTTTTTAAAAAATACAGAGCATCCCATCTCTAAAAGGCAAGCTTATCCAACTGTCTTAGGTCAACACAGGATACAGCACAGTGTCAGAAAACACAGCTGGTAGACAAGCAGGGACAAGAGAAAACTCCCTACCAGCACAGGCATGGAAGAAGTTGGGAGAAGTAGCTACAACCTGAGAGAGGATGGTAAGGGAGCATTTCTGTGACACCCTCTCACCAGCTGAACAAGCACTAGTGTGTATATGGGACAATGTCAGGCAGCACAGTTACAAAGATACCATTCCATGAATTCCATGAAGTACACTCTGTCTTGTCTCCTTCACTGCTTCTTTGCAAAAAGATGTACATAGTAGTATTACTAATGGAAGTTGTTCTAATTTACATCTTACACACAGTTCCTTGGAGAAAACTGTGGATTCATTACCCTGTAAAGAAAGATAACTAGCTCTTACAGCTGCCCACCAAGAGAGGCCCAAAAGAAAATGTTTTTCCCTTTAGAAATCATTCTCAGAAAATATTCTTTTTCTTCCCCCCTCTATGTTTTAACAGTCAATGTACATAGGTCTCCCTCTAGTTTCTATTTTTGCTCTACTGATACGAAGTTTACACTAGATATTATAGGCAGAGATGCATGAGATTATGTTGTCCTCTTAAATGTGGATGTTCAAACAAAATTAAGAAAAAACGTTCAGGTACTTTTGTAGCATAACTTAAAGGTAATAAAATTAGGACTATTTTTCTTTTAAGTAATAGGACTTGTATACTCATAAATACAATTTTGGAGTTTTCCACCACGCCCTGTTTTTACTCACACAAATTCTCACATGAATGAAACATGCAGATTTGGCCATTTAATTTTATTTTTACACTGAAGGCAAAGAATTACATGTGATAACAAACACCACTGAATACTATAAAATTTTCAGCTTATTTCCAAAGTATGTGTAAGTTTTACTTCTTGGCTAGCATGAGGAAGTAACAGTGGAATTTGGCACATTTAAACCTGCGGACCAAATGTGATGGACAGGCAATATTACATCATTCAAAATGCTACAGCACTGGGACAACAACATCTCACTATCTCAGTGTCATAAATAAAACAAGTCAATAAATTGTTTCAATATGTAGCACCAAAGAATTTACTGGCACTTAAAATGAAGCAATCCATGAGATGCCCTTGCAGTCCTGCTCCTATGAACCACAACCATTCTGAGCTCAGGATAATATATTATGACAAAAGTATCTACCATGTATTCCCAAGTACCACCAACTCTGAATCTGAAACAAATTTTATCTGGTGACTATGGGTGAAACAGCTTTTTGGAACAGACACAGTTGAGTTCTTCCTTCCCCTTTCCAACAGATGGGCCTGAGAGTTGGACAGTCTGGCTTCACTCATGCTATAAAGTAATTAGACAAACAAATCTGGATCCTGTAAACAAGCATGTGCTTGAAATTAAGCATGCTTAAACAGTTACAGTCCCTTAATTTCAAAATTTTAGCCTGTAGAGGGAATCAGTCTGTTAAATTAAGACAATCTTTCTGGAAAACTTGGTATTTATTTCTTTTCAAAGGCAAGAGAGGAATGAAACTATGGTAAAGCTATGAGATTTTTTATATGTTTCATTTTGATGCAAACTGATGTCTCAGACGTGCATAAGATAGTAAATAAGACCACAGCACCCTGGAAATCTTTTCTACTCTAATAGTTCATCTAAGTTACATAAAAATGGAGAAATGCAACAAGTTCTAGAAATCCAACCTCCATTTTATCTGCTGAGCTAGGATTACCTCAAAATTTTTAGTAAACTGGGTTTTGACTTGCAAATTGAATACTGAAAAGTATGTGCAACTACATGTTCCTCAAAGCTACAGAAAAAAATCTTAAAGGCAGAATATATTCTGAGATGTAAGCAGAAAAAAGCATCCCTAAGTAAATACAAAAGGTTACATTTCACCTCCTGCACCAAAGAAGAGAAGCAAGGAAACAAGGAGAGACCACAACTGCATCACAGCACAAATGTATCCAGAGAACAAGCACAGCATGGCAGAGCAACTCTAATTCCAACATGCTCTTAACCCTTGAAAGGCCGATTTTACAGTCTCAAATTTCCTTCATTATCCTCGTCACCGGCTAACAATACATCAGGTAGCAGCAAGAGGCTTGCTCTGATAGGCTCAGTCCAAGAGGAAATTTAGTTCTCAACAGTGAGAAGTGCTCTACCTTGGTAACAAAGTCATAATGCAGTGCCATTCTGCCACAAAAAAAGTGGCAAAAAAGCCTGACCTCCAGGCTTTTCATTTTTCACACCTTGGCCATTGCATTTTGGTAGCTTCTCTTTCCAGATTACTTTTAAGTTTGCTCTAGATGACTATATAAACAGCAGTCCCAGCACAAGGGAGATGGCAGGAACATGTGACCAGGGCCAACACCTCCTTATAACTTTTGTTTATAGAGAATATGAAACTGCATCTTTGCACGAATGTGCACAAGATGTAAGGTGATATTATGGCTCTCATTCCTTGCTTTGCAGGAGAAACTCAAGTACTACTGGCAGGAGCTAGAGCAGACTAGAAACACTCACTCTGGAGTCCAAGGAAGAAGAAAGGCTAGGACAGAAAGGAATTTACCACGCAAGGTCTATAGCATCCTCCTAAACAGTAACTGGTTCAATCACAAACTTCTAGAAAAATCAACACTGCCTGTTAATCATACATTAAAAGAACTATTTTTCCCAATTCCAAAACAAGTATGCCTTTAATCAGCTGAAAGATGGGAGAGATCTGGTTCGAATTAGAAGTTTTGACAAGTGGCAGAGCTATTGCCGAAAAAACAGTTCTGCATCTGCAGAACTCCTTCCCCAAGTCTCATACTTCAGGCTCCACCTGAATCGTCAGGATCTCAAGTGGATACAAAGTAAGCATGATACTACAAACAAAGGATTAACTTGGCAAAGTTTGAAAAAGAATCACCACTTTCAGTGAGAAATAAGTCATTATTTTAAATATGGTGTCACAAAGATCTCTCTAGCTTGTTGTAATAAAAGATTCAATTAACTGCTTGGAGACAAGTTAAAATTTACTCCTCCCCTACGTCTAAGTTTCAGTCTGTGTATATTTTTAAACAATCATGAAGCATGTATGTATTAGTCTGTGTGTAAAATTGATGCTCATCATTTCTCCAATAAATTGGAAATTAAATAACAAGAAATCAAAACTCAATGAGAACTGACAAGGGAGCTAGCCATGAAAAAAAAGGAGGCAATTTGACAGAAGATATTCACCTACAGAAAAGTACTTATGAACCAGAGCTGGTGCTTGGGACTGACTTCTCTTAGAAGAACAAACAAAGATCCTGGCTCCCAAGATTTTCAATACAGGAAAGAAATGTGAAAATAAGGAACTCATTAACTCATGTCTGGAATAAAGAATGTTTTCCACTCTGAATATATATACATTCCAAAAGAATTCAAAAATATTATGTATAGGAAGGGAAAGTTCCAAAAATATAGAAACCAAGACCAATATTGTCACTTTTCCAAGCAACCACGCCTTCTAATTTTAAGGACTACAGTACAGATATCAGGCCCCTAAACCTGTATGGTTTAATGGATTAATAGAAAGAGCTTAGTCTTTAAGAAAACAAGAGAAAAGTTATATCAAACAGTCCCTTAGGCTTACATTGCATCACAAGCATCATATTGCACTATATTGCATCGTAATTCTTGGCCTTTGCTGGTCATATTTTAAACAAGTTCTATGTCAAAAAGCTGCTGTTAATGGAGAACACAAGACTCTTCCTACCCCAAAAGCTTGAGAGGTAACTGAAGAGACAAATGCCCATACCTTTAAACACTGCATTACCCAGCCAAAAGGACTGCTGGCATGTCTCCATTTTTTAAAGAATTGTGAAGATTGAGACCTTTTTGTGGTTGCAGGCATTAAGGTTTTCCATCTGGAGCCCCAGGCTTTTTTTTCCCCCCCATTTATTTTTTTAGCTTAGCCCCTTTTATTTTTCTTCAGATGCTAACAGAATTGGAGAAAGGGGAGAAGACATAAACCAGCTCTTCACTACACATGATATTGAGCACAGCTGGGATGTGATGAGCATAATTAGGTTCTTCAGATTTTGCTGTAATACAGGTAACAGACATTAGTGATACTGTAAGGTAATTACATTTATTATAATTTGCAATATCCATCATTACACTTAAAAAATGAAGAGTCATTTAAGTGTTAAACAGTCAAAAATGTGATTGAAGTTGTTTCTATCTTTGATCTTTCAAGCAAATTTTCTTCAGCTCCAGGACTACATCTTCACTGTTATTTATTCTTCAACATTAGATCAGAAAACAGGAGTGACCTTTTTGCAAAGAGCAAATCTCTTCATCACAGATACAAGAATGGTTCATACAAGAGTTCTTGCCGTTCACAAAATAAAAACTACATTCACTCTATAATCTCAAGATCTTCTTTCAATGTATTATCTCTAAACTAGTTTACATAAGCCTACATATTTTTAAAGCCTACATATTTTTACACTTCTGTCTATTAATGATTCTCTCATGGTCCATTTGCCACATCTTTTCATGAACAGGTTGAATACATTGGTGAAAGGACAGCTTCTGTTTTACTCCCTCCTATGGAGCTCCAATTCCACAACAAATTTGAACCCCGTTATTTTAATCTCTGAAGAAAAATTAATTTGACAAAGTTAAAAATATTAAACCTTCTCTTGGTCCAAATACATATACCACTTATTCATATGATTTGTTTTTGCAATCCAAGAAGGAATATATACATCATATTGTTTATAGCCAGTTTAATTTTTAGAACGGCATGAAGAATTAAGACCCTTAACTATCATAAATAAACATTATTATCCAGTAAATGTTAGCTGCCTTAGTAATGGAAAGTTACAGTATATGAACAGCTCAGACTTTTTTTCTTATAAAAAAAAAATCACTGTGACATCTGAGCAGTTTCAAAACTCCCTTGAAGATCACACTAGATCCTTGTTTTAAGGAAATATCTACATTACCAGATATTACAATGCAGATAATGTAGCTGAATGCTAAATCCCTTTAAAGTACACAATTCAAAAAAGCAGCAAGACATACCAAGTTCTTGACACCTAAGAGCATTTCCTTTCCTGCCCAAAGCATCTCAGTTGTTTTCCATTCTTAAAAAGAAGAAATAAAATTACTGTTGGAAAGCTAGCCTCAAAGTCATAAGGAGAGAGCTTTGTGACAATTTTAAGACTGAGGTTCAAGTTTTCGTACTTTGCAACAGTACAGCATCCTGACCAATCTCTGTTTTGGAATAATTAGCATAAGCTACTACATTACAGTGATACCTGTAGATTTCACTGCCATCCTCAAAATATGATCCAACATGAATGAGAAACTTCAGGCTTATAATTTTGTTACTTCAGCCTTATAATCTTACTACAAGACAGTAACAAAGGCCAAGTTCCAGATACCTTGTATAGGGAAATACAAGATCAAACCAGGACCCTTATACTGAAGAGTAAGCAACCAGAAGTTAAATTTAAACTCTTAATAGTAACATTAATTATTTTACATCACTTATATCATTGGCATTCAACTATCACAGGAACACAAGCTATAAAGTTTTATTTATCCATGCTGAAACAATCATTACCTAGGCTTTTCATTAGGCAAGTTCCATCTCCATTTCAACTCCTTTAAGTTATCCCTGCAGTAGCTTTTCAGTCCAAATATTTTAGGAAAATCTGTCATACCTAGAATGGAATCCAACCATCAGATTTTATTTCACTCTACCAGACCAAAGACACAAACACACTACACTAGAAACTCCTTAAAAGGGAAAAACATTTTCTTATTCCCAAAGGCTGTTTTCTTTCACTATTTTTCAAAAGCAGTTGCAACGGTTGCACTTTCATAGTACTGTCAAGACTGATGTGCCATTACATGACATTGACAATATATAGCAATATAACTATTTCATTCATGGAGTCACAGATTCAGGAAACCATTCCTGCACTGAATGATAATGTAGGCTTTTTAATAATTAGCTGGACTTAAATCTTAATACACAAACAAGATGATTTTGGGAGATTAGGTTGGTGGGGTTTTTCCATCCACTTTTCTTCTGCTGCTTTTTAATCAGATTTAAACTTTCGTCACAAATTTCCTAGTCTCCTGTACTGTGAAAATATTAAAACATATTTGTGTATTTCCCCTAAATCATACAGTAGTCAGAGAAAGGAAAAAAACCTACCTACCAGAAAACACATTCAAGAGGAAGAGGGAAAGAAAACATTGGGGTTTAACTGCAAGAAGACTGCCTGATTTTGAAGTACCCAACGATACTTTTTCCACAGAAATGTGTCAGAAAGCTAAATTATTTAAAGTTATATAGACTACAGTCCATGCGTGAACATACTGCAGATATTTTATCACTACTTCAATTTTAGATTGTCATGGAAAATTCAAACTATAAATTCAGAGAAAACAGTTCTGTAGTTTTATGGCACTCTGAGCTAAAACAATAGCCTGAATTACATTCAGAACAATGTGCAAACATGCATTAATACACTCATCTATGGATACAATATGTGTACTCAACTCTTTAAGCTGTCCCTTATGGATCTTTTGGTCCTGTGAGGCATGTAAGTGTGTCAGATTTGTATCTGTTCTTTTTTAAACAAAGCAAATGTTTTAGCATTAAGTATATTGCATTAGAAGAATGATACTGAAATTAACATATTTAAGTTACATCTGAGAGAAAAAGCACTTACAAAAGCAACAGGCAAATTATCAGAAATAATCAAAGCAAAAACACTCTAAGAAACCAAATACAAATTTATTTAATAAAATCTTGGTTTCTTGCTGTAGGAGTTGTTTGAACCTCCCATTCCTTTAATTGTGGAGGCTACTTAAGAAATTCTGTGTCAGTCAGGACCAATACTGAAATACAACTATAGTAGCCCACTTTCAAAATTCTGAAAATCCTTTTAAAGATACCAGTAAGGGGTAAATTAAAGCCATAAGCATTAGAAAACGAATAATTTGAAAAATGTACAGAAGCAATGAAGCCTTAAGTTATCAAGCACTGAAATGACGGGAAAAGTGTTTTGTATAGTTCGAAGTAACTAAATACAAAAAAACCCAAAACCTTTGGTAAAACAAAAAAATACGCAATTATAATCTACTACAAAACCTAACATATCTGAAACAAAATCTTGTAGATAAAACACTAATTTCTTATCACACAGACATTTTGGTATAAGGTACAGTAGAAAGATAGAGAGTCTATACAAGAGCAGAACCCAGAGTGCCCTTTATTCACTCTTTGGAAATTCTTATTTGAATATACATTAGTCAAATTCTAAATCTCACTTAAGTCTTCTACTCTGAAGACTTCTTACACAAGAATTTCTCTCAGCATCTGCAAAAGACTAGAACTTCCAGTAAGAAGTGTTCAGAAAGAACAGTGGTAATACTGTTCAAACCCTTAATTTAAAATAAGGTGAAAAGGAGTTTCATACAGCAGTTGGGAGGCTTCAGTTAACAACTACAAAAGCAGAATGGAAGCCACTCTGTACCATGCTAAGCATGATATACCATAAATAAAGCCATTACTATTCTCATGTAAAAGTTAAGCATATTTCAGTTCATAAGCCAAAGGGAAAAAATTAAGGAAAACCTTAATTTGCACCACCTTCGAGGGAGAGTCATGTCATGTACTAGAAAACTCATTACAATCACAGCACACTCCACCCATGAGATGCCCAGACTATCTGAAATTGCTCCTTAGAGTTGGAAATAACTGCAAATAAGGCCACTTATCTCCTGAGCTTCCTGTGCCTTCTAGATGAAAAGCTATGACATTTTTGAACACAAAGACAAAAAAAACACACAAGGAAGTAGCAGGACAGAACCCTCTCCTGCTCAGATCAAGAGCAACAAGGTATTTTGAAAATAAATACATTAACATGTAGAAATTCACAAATAAAATAGAAATTGATAAAGTTTCCTAGATATACACTTGCCCAGTGCAAAGTCTGAATACTGTCTGAAGCCAAACACTGAAGAATAGAACATAAAGAAATACTGAGTCTCCAAGCAAGGTTAGAGTCCCATGTAAACAAGCAAGCAACTGTGTAATACAAAACTGTGTCAATGCCTACATATACACAAGACCCAAATGAAAGTCTTCATTCAGGCATTTTTTACCTTTTGAGTAACCTGCTTTTAAATAGTCTGATATTATTTTAGTATGGTGGCTTTGAATTTAAAATTAAGCACAGCTTGCCAGCAAGATGCCTTGCCCAAAAGTCCAGGCAGGGAACTTATTCTTCCTGAATTCCAGCCTGAGCAAATTGAACAACTTCTCTTAGCGGGATAGGCGGAAGCACCACTCGGAAACACACCTGCTGCCTGCCTTTGAAAAGCAAATTTACACATGGGATTCCTAAGCAGCCCTTTTGTGCTGAGGCATGTTCTCCATATACAGACATAAGGTACTTTCAGCTTTTGTACAAGCAACAGCTCACACGGTATTAGCACAGCCCACTACAGAGTCAGCAAAAGAAGTCACAGCTTTATAATGTGGCTGCTATGAGAATTATTTATCTCGTTTATAAAAACAGAACCCATGAATAAAAGTACCAGTCTTTCAAAATTCAAGTGTTTCAGTTTGGTACCACCTTAAAATAACATGCTCTTCCTGCAATCAGAATAAAAATATACACTGAAAATAAGAGATTGCCATATCTCGTATATATATATATATGTATATATATATGTACACTTCTCTGTCTTCTTAAACTCATTGCTAACTTATGTATACTGTCTTCTCAATTACTAAAATTTTTTATTCACAGCCTGGGATACAACAATGCCCAAAGTATCACATACATCACAATACTAACTACTTAAATTGAGCAACTTGAAAATTATCCTTTGAACACTGCAGTATGGGCTGCATGGGTTTTGAATTCCCTAAATGCCCTCTACCAAAAATCTCCTTGAAGACAAATATGGTTATGGGCTATACCAATTTGGCTGATCAGAATCTGCCTCTTGCTCCACAGAAAGCCAACTCTAAATTTAAACTAAGAGAACAAACAACTCCATCCCAAAAAAAAAATAGCTAAATGACTAACCTGTAGAGACATCCTACATTTTGAGATCAGATCCTGTTCCAAAGACCAAAGGATCATTCATCTAGTCAGAACCACCTTTAGTGTGATAACAGCTTCACCCCAGCATTCACAGCTATAGTCTATTTCTTACTACAGCACATACAGGAAGGTACAAGATGCTCAATCAAGATGTGGATCAATGCTCCAAAAAGTTGTAAGATCCAGAAAGCAAACAGTTCCCCTGCCTTTAACAACTGCACAACCCTGCACACAAATATATACAATAAACAATGCTTTAGGACATAACTTCACATTACTCGAATGACTAGGGAAGGCAGTGGCACCTACAGCCACTTTGTTAGCCATCAGGAAGCACTTTCAGCCAGGCAGGAGTAGGTGAGAGCTAGAGGACCTATTCAGTAGAGACTAAGGCCCTATCCCACAAGCCTCCCATACTATAAACCTCCAAGAAGAAATCTTCATTGAAAGCACTCTTAGCCCCCTCTCCATCTGATCCATCTGAGCCCAGTTCTAAGAATCTGCAAATACTTTATGACTTCAGTTGCGACTGAAAAAAAAAACTAAAACCATTCTAAGTTTAAAGGATAAAGTGTTATCCTCACTTTTACACAAGCTACTGAGACAACCTCCAACTGTTTGCTAGTCTCAATGACCTTGCCATGCAAGTATCTCCAGATTTCTTAGAGAGCAAAGAACATACAAGCATCCTAACCATGAGGCAAAATATCTCATACAATGTTTTCTTCCATGAAAGAAGCATAATTTTCCTCAGGTTTTCTTTATAACAAGCCATGAAAAAAATTGTGGCTCACAACCATACAAGTGTTTCCAGTAACATCCATAGATACTTTACTACTTGTTAACTCAAACTAGTATTTGTTGTCTAATTACAATCTCAATCATCTACTGCAGATAGCTCCATGCTAACACAGGAAAGGTAAAGGACTCAGCCTTCCCAGACAACCCAAATAGCTATTTCGCAAATTAATAACAAATTCCAAACCTAAGGCAACTATGAAAATATTTTCAGCATGTGAAAAATATTCAAATGGCTCTACTTTCTACAAACATTCTCATTTAAATATGTGCACACAAGGTTCAGATAGGGTAATAAAAGGGTTCACAAATTCTTACACAATAAACTGGCAGGTTTTATTCACAAGACTGTTCTGGAATACCTTTTGCTGGTTTTCCTCCCATTCTAAATGTTTAATGCATACTCCACCCCCAAACCGTATAATAAGTAACTTGAATATAAATAGTGTTCACAGTACCTAAGAGCAAAAGTGGGAAAGAGTAAGCACCAGTACCCTTTTGCTAGAGCTCTGAAGAACGTGTCAGTATGATCCTAACAGCCATCTGGAATAAAAATGCTTCGTTGTCCATGTACACATGTAAATTCAGCAATATCTATCCTTTCTGACAGAAAATATATGCAGGCCCCTCTACAAAGGAAAGTATAATTCAACAGTGTAAGTTTCCACATAATGCTCTGAAAATAGAGTAGCTCGGAAAGTATCAAGAATATCACTCCATCAGGAATACATTTAGCTAATCATACGGTTTTACTACCAAACTAAGCTGTTGTTACATAAAAGCATCAATTTTCCTCCAAAAGCAACCTTTATTTTGCATCTGAATTGCCAACCACGATGCTACTGCATCCCAACACATATATTTGCCATTACTGCAGTGACCCACACATATCTTCAAGCCAGTCAGTAGGAGATGAGGCAGAGGAAAGAAGAAAATACAAGAGCAAAAATTCACTGAGATCTCTATCATCATGATCTAAGAGCAGGAAACTGCACAGCCTGGAAGATCATCTGTTTCTAGGACTCACTGCACAAGCATTACTTTTCTGTACCACTTCTAAATAAGTAACCTAGTTGGGATGTCCATCTAATGTACCACATTCTTATACTAAGAGAAGGCCTGTTAAAGGAGAAATTTTGAGGAAAATAATTGTAAAGGTAGTTACAAAGGAAGAGGGGTTTGAGGGAAAAATCTACCTGAAGTAACCTTTCTAGACATCATCTTTGCATTTTTCTGCTGCTTCAAGCATTACTAATCAGTGGCCCACTAGAAACTTCAGCGCCAATTGAAAAGCCTGGCAGGGTATTTGGCTTTCAATTCTTCTACTCAGTTTATTCCCAACACAAGTATATTCATCAGGCTTAAAAACAACTCTTGAAAAAGGGCAGCCACTCAGCAATGAAATGTAAATTACTGACATGTGCTAAAACCTGCACTTGCCACTGCTAATGAGCACATTAAAGGAAAAAAGCTCACTAGATATTACTGCAACCTTTTCACTTAACCCTGTGTGTACTGAAAGCCATAATTGAGTATCAATTAAAGAACCCATCGCTAAACAGTGAGACACTGTTCAGCAGGTATATGCTTCATACACAGTTCTGATACAAAAATCAGGATTATGGACAAATTTGTGCACACTGATAACAACCTTTTTTTAATCTTCCATTTTCAGGAAAAAAAAAACATGACAACATACATAAATTTCCAGGTTTACAACACTAGCAGTGCCAGATCTTAGATGATCAAATAAAACAGGATTAGCTGCCAATAAGCCCCAAGGTTAGGAAGTCAACTTGTAGCAACTTCTCCCTTCCTATTATGCTCACAGGGAGGTAAAGACTTTGAAAACAATCTTCTCCAAACAGCAATGGCCTGCAGAGTTACAGAAAACAACACCTTTGCCTCCACAGCATCTGAGAGTGATGCACTCCACAATGCAATAAAAGCCCTGTCAACTATATAGTCACTCCAAGTTTCAAAGCTTTTAATAATTCACACTATCAATGTTGCAAGAAGCTACTGTAAACTTATATGCTAGAGAATGGGGAGACAATTTTTGGTGAAAAACCACACCCATAAAAGGAGACCTTCATATTTTGTGGATGAAAGAAATTACTTAAAGATTATTTGGTTAATCTAGTTCTTCAAATGCTTTACTAAATAACATTCCTGATAAGGACACATCATAAACAGATGGCACTCAGAACTGACGTTCAAAAGGTAAATTAGGTACCTGAATCAGCCTAAGTACCTAAATCCCTCTCAATAAGGTTTCTGTCAAATACTAGCTCAGCTACAAATAAATTAAAAGTTTATCAACTTCGGTTGCTTATTTCTCATACCTCTTTATCCCAATCCCAAACTACCATCCCTTTGAGTCTGCCTTCACTCTGAGTAAGGCAAAAACTCATTAACTTGTTTATGCTGGAATCAGCTGTACTAGCCTAAAGACTTGAATAGGGAAGTTAGGAGCAAGGGATATATGATTTGTTGAAACAAAGAATTTTAACAGGTTTACAAAGTGACTAGGTGTCACTGTCATTTCAGAACATTCAAGGAGGGCAATAACCCCTCACAGGGACAGGCAGTACCAGGCCACTGGGAGCATCAATCCCTCGGTCACAGTCTAACCACCGCTTAATAATCTGATCCTCCGGAGCTGAACACAGGCGTTGGCAACCCTTCAGGGAGCAAGAAGCTGGCTTCTACACAACATATCACCTAACTTTAGAAAATCAACTTTTACACTTGCATTAAGTCAAAACTTAATTGCTGAAAACATTGCAACTGCTAAGTATTTTAGAGACTTCCCCCATAACTCTAGTAGGACCTGTTCAATAGATGCAATACTTTGAGCTACCAATGTTATTGATCACTTTCATTCAGTCTGAAATTTAAATCAATTAAATATGGTGTGAAAATAGACAAAGCTTATTAGTAAGTAAACCTTCATATAGAATTAAAGTGAAAAGGCAGATACATTGATAAGAATAAGCAGGAAGTATTTAAAAGGAATCTTAAAGAATTCAGGAAGTTCTTTAAAATATTTCACAAAATGAACAAAATTAACCACTAAACACAAAAAGGTGGCTGCACTCTTTACGAGTCCTGTTGTGCTCAGTAAAAGCTTTCATTGACAAAGTCTGACAAGTCAGGTAAGCTACTGTTAAGTAGTGCTTATGTTGATATGCTCATAGATTTTTTTGTTTTGATCAACTCTCCTATGGAGGAAAGGCTGAGGAAGGTGGGACTGTTCAATCTGAAGAAGGCTAAAGGGGAGCTCATCAACATACATAAATGCCTGAAGGGAGACTGCCAAGAGGACAAAGTCAGGCACTGCTTAGTGGTGTCCACTGACAGGATCAAAGGCAAGAAGCACAAGCTGAAACACTGGAAGTTCCCTCTGACTACCTGGAAACATTTTTTTGACTATGATGGTGGCCCAACACTGGCACAGGTTGCCCAGAGAGGTTTTGGAGTCTCCATCCTTGGAGAGTCAAAAGCCCACCAGACATGGTCCTGCCAACCAGCTCTGAGTATCCCTACTTGAGCAGAGGGGCTGAACCTGATGATCCCTAGAGGTACCTTCCAATCTCAACCATACTGTGAAATAAAGACTGTATTTGATAGCTAAAGTAGAAACCAGGTCCAACCGAATTATGCATTCTACAACCATACAATAAAAATGTGCAACCAGCTGGAAGACATTGTAACAATATAGAAGACAGTAACAGAATGGCTAAGAAGTTAAAGTGTCATTAAACAGGTTAAACTGAAAAACCTTATTTAACCCTGACATGCTTGAATACAGTGTTTTAATTCACTTTCAGTAACCAGCCTGACATATCAGCAGCAATTCTCTCAACACACAGAGATAACTGGAGCAGTTCACACACTATAGAGAACAATCACCCCAGAAAGGTTACATGACAGTCTCCTGCCCAGGAAGCAATACTGAAACAAGGGGATCCACAAGGGAATCCTATGGTATACTAAACAAGCAAGTAGGTTAAGTCTTGTTACTGTAGAAACGGTTCAAAATATTTGAAAACTTCATATACTGTACAGATATTAAACACCTATACAAAAGTTTTAATTAAGACAAATACAACAATATAAAATGAATCAAACAGATGTATAAAGTAAATTCTCATGTCTATAAAACAAAGTTCTAATAATTCAACATGATGTTAAGCCCTAATTTCAAGAAAACATTTCCTGAAATAAGATCATGGTCAAAATATGAACCATGAAAAACAAAGCACCCCCCCCCCAAAAAAAAATTTTTGGCAAAACATTTTGCCCAGTCCAGGAAAATAGCTCATATTTAGAAACATGTTAACCATAAACAGCTAACATCTTTTTTCCACAACTACTGTAGAAGACACTCAAATTTCAGAATCCGCTAAAATTCTGAAATCAGAAAGAACAAACTATCGGTATGAATTAGGAATGAATCAGCAGGGCATTGTCATTTTTAAGCCACTAAACCAAAAGACACAAATGCATTATCACAACAATCATGAAGACACTTACCACAGCAATCACAGAAGACCAAGGTAGGAAGGGGACCACTGGAGGTCTTCTAGTGCAACCTCCTTGCCCAAGAAGGGACCTCTAGAGCACATTAATCAGGATTATCTCCAGAATATCTCCAGGGAAGGAGACTCCACCTCTCTCAGCAACCTACACCAGTGCTCAATCACCCTGACAGTAAAGATCATCTTCATTCTCATGTAGAACTTCCTAGCCATCAGTTTCTGCCCATTTCCTCTTGTCCTACTTCTTGCACCACTAAGAGCCTGGCTCCATCCTCTTGGCACCCTCCCTTCAGATACTTACAGACACTGATGAGGTCCCCTCTCAGTCATCTCTTCCCAAGGCTGAACTGGCCCAGCTCCCAGAGAGATGCTCCAGTCCCTTGATCACCCTTGTTGCTCTCCACTGGACCCACTCCAGGAGCTCCATGTCTCTTGTACTGAGGAGCCCAGAACTGGACTCAGCAATCCAGATGTGACCTCACCAGGGCTGAGCAGAGGAGTAGAATCACCTCCCTCATCAATGCTCTTCCATTAACCTTCTTGGCCACAAGCTGGCTCAGACAGTTTGCTGTCCACCAGGACCTCCAGGTCCTCCTTCTCAGAGATGCTTTTCAGCAGGTCAACCCAAGTTAAAGAGGCTTCAAGAATTAAATTTTAAAACTTCCTCAAAACTTCCCTCAAAAGTAATAATCTCCTAGCCTTGGGATGAGAGATGTAGCATGTTCATATCCCTCCTCATGTAACACCACTGTCAATAACAAACACCCTTGTGTATGCAAACACAGCATGTTGTAAGAAGACATCTTGGCTCACAAAGTGTCTATCCAGTAGACTGATTTTGGTCCTGTTACAACTAGTTTTCAGCTACAGCAGAGAACAGAATAGTGATATTGTGATAGGGAAAATGATCCTACCACACACATTATTGCTTCAATGTATTTCAACTGTAAGAGTGCATAAAAAACCCCTTTACTAAGTTGCATTCATCTTTAAAGTCAGAATTACTTTTATTGATACACATTTTATTAAGAATAGATGTAAACTCTTAAGTATTCAGTCTGTAATGTAGATCTACTGAACACAGCTCAAACACTATAAAATACATTATTTCTTAAAATGCAGGCAGAAACCAGAAGTGATTATTAAGGAAACATTGTTGAATTCTAAGCTGAAGCTTCATCTGCCTTGCCACAAAAGTAAATTAGAATCTACAGAGCAGAGGTTCTTATTTCAAAGGCATATTTCTTAATTATTCATGTTAAATCCAACTCCACTATTATTAATGGGACATTTAAAACTGATTTCAGAAACAGAAGGATATTACATTTGCAAGGTTACCTCAGTTATACAGAATCAGACAAATTAACAAGTCACCATAGATCAGAATGGACAGAATTTACTATAACCAGACAAACTCGTCTGCATGATTGCAAATTAATAGTAAAGAGGCAGAAAGTGAAAGGAAATAATGTTACCTGTGTAAGAAGAGAATTACATAGCATTTCATTTGCATATATTCTATTATTGCAATGAGGAAAAACACAAGTACACACAGTTAATATGATTGCAATTGTGGAAACAGCAGTACATTTTCATTCTCACAACCAGACACAGCAACAGTGAAAAAAAAGAGGACAAAGTATTTCTGAAGAAACAGGAAGAATTCCTGTAAGTCTGGAAGTAAGTACTATTGTAGTGACACTGCACACCAAGAAATAATGAACTTTTATAAATCAGAAGTCCATACATCCATTCATCTGCAGAACCACACACACTATGTATGCCAAAGTACTGCTGTTGAAAGGCATCTCATGAGAAACATTAAATTACTTACAATAGCCCACATAGGGAAAAATACCTCTAATATCTTCTTTAATCATATGCACAGCATTAAATCATTCCTCCAGAAGCCATGCAAGTCCACAGTTATCCATCAAGAGTCTCACATTTCCAAGCACTACTATTCAAATCAAGAGGTTATGTGCTTGCATTTTTCCTAAGGACAGTTGCACATGTTAAAGCTTTCAAACTAAGCCACTTGAAGAAAAGACATAGCTTTAAAAAACACAAGTTAAAAATAAAGGCTTACTCTAAGTGAAAACCAAACACAATAGGTCAAGACTGCCATATCATAGGAAGTCATCTAATTACAAAGGAGATCAAAAGAAAAAAAACATATTAAGATTATTAAGTTTAGGCAAAAGAATAAAAAGGGAGGAGAGTACTTTCGCCAAATTACATGAATCTTGGACAAAACACCACCCTGCATCTTTAAATACATGCATATAGGTTATACACATGTATACCCACAAGATGTGTAGATACGCATCCTGAGACCTTTAAGTTTAGGCACACATCTGCCCTTAAAAGAAACACTCTAGCTTATATGGCGGTTCTCAAGATAGTTACTTGAAATTTGCAACAGGGTAAAACTGGCATAATTTTTTTCTGTTGCATAGCAATCTTAAACAGGACACTGATGATACAACATAAGCCATCAAAGGCTTTCAGCAAAGGTATTTTAAGTTTTCTACAGTAAAGGAGTAATACAGCCTTCCTACTTCCACACTAGGTAAGTGCTATGCAGACAGTTCAGATGACTCAATTTCATTTTTCTAGCTCATATGGACTAGCAATGTCTGACAAACACTGCCCATGATTTAGTACACACACTATTTGTCCCTCCCACGGATTTCACCTGTTACAGCAGATTTAGATTATTTTTCTATGAAAATAGTCTGTTCAGAATTACATACAAGAATACAAGCAACACTCAGAAGCATTCTGCCTCAGAATAAAATAAGCATCAAAATTACAGTTTCACAGGCAGAGCTCTTCTGGGCAGCAAAGTGGTGACCTGTTCACTCAGGCCAGTATATTGCCTAAGCTTTATTACCCTGTACAGACAAAACCTCCAGTCTCCAACAGACAAAACACCTTAAGCCACCACAGGCAGTGGTAGCAAACACACTGCTGGCTTTGGTAGGCAATGAAACTCTGGCCTGCAAGGCACAGCGTACAAAGCACACATTAAAAGCTCTGTCTTCCCCACTCCCTGAAGTAGACAATCTCTGCCGTAAGTAGCTTCTTAATACCAAGCTTCCACCGCCTTTTTTTGACCACCTTTCCACAATTTGGGAAGCACAAATGCTAATCGGTCACAAGAGCTGTCGGTTAAAAAGTTAATGCATGTGTGTCCTGGTTTTGGGCAAATTTGGGGGAAAACCTCCAGAAGGAGCCCCCAGACAGCAAACCCCACGACTCCTCCCCCCCACCCCACCGGGTTCGGGAAGAATTTCCTCGGAGAAGAGTGGGAGAAAAAACCTGTTTATTTAACAAGCAAGACACTCCCCAGCACAGGGAAAAAAGACAACACCAGCTGACAAAAAAAACTCTTTCACCGTTCTGAAGGGATGACAAGTTCAGTCTCTCTGGCGAGTGGTCGCTCAGTTATCAGTCTCTGGCGCTGGGGATGACTGCTACAGGTGACAGAGTGTAGACTCCCGGTGTTTCTTGGGGTTTCCCAGGTCCCCGTCCGGAACAGGTTCAGATAGTATCCAGGAGAGGGAGGGGACGGGGTGGAAGAGAAAACAGTCCAGGGAAAAAGTTGGACTGCCTAGCTGAACTAACTAATAAGAAAAAAAGCAAGGGCAAAGCGAAGGAAAGAAAAAGAGGCAGAAGCGAGCAAGCAGGCAAGCAAGCAGGCAAGCAAGCAAACCGAGCTAAAACCTCTCCTAAACATAGACCATGGGGGAGGTGAGCCGGCTGATAACAAGACAAAACAAAGCTTCACTCTCAGAGTCAGTCCTGGAAGCACAAGACATAATACCAAATATAATCAGGACACACGATTGGAGATAGAAACACCATAACATCACCCTAGGACAATGTGGAAACAACATGAGAATCATACCAAACATTTCTCAAAAACGTAACATCCACTGAACCACAATAAAGGAACTTCACAATTTGCTTACAAGTAACAAACCCATGCACAACAATGGTAAAGAAACACTCCTGCCAGTAAGAGTTGACATTTTAAATGGTGAGAATCCCATAATTAGCTGTACATATAGGTCTGCAGATCCACCTGCACAAAGCTCTTCACAGTTGAGACATGTGTCCCCTTACAGAAGGGGGTTTACCTTTGGTTTACCTTTTCCTTCTCAAACTTAGCTGCCATTTACAAACATGCGATCAACCATTTCCATATACATTGTTTGCCCGTTTATTTCAGACAATACATTGTTGGGATTTTTAATTCCACCAAGAATGTTAATCTAGCTTCAAAGGTAAAGAGAAATAGCACTGGCTGCTTTGTTCTGCCCCAATCATGTCAAACGGTAGTTGCTAAAAAGGCACAAAAGATGTATACAACCAGGTTCCACTAAAAACTCCAAAAAGATTCATCTTATTCCAAAACTGAATGCTTTTTTCTCACCATGTTCACGGCTTCTATCCGAAGGATTGGATTTTGGCAGGAGTTAGTGGCTGGCTATTTTTGCATCAAGAAACAGATTGTCAGAATATTGTCAAGACTGCATTCAGAAAAGAATATTCCAGACAAAGGTTACATTTGTAATTTTAACTGCTATCATTTTGAGATAATTTTATGCACATATCAAAATCATTTTCTTGGAATAAACACACCACAATCCACTACTTTTTATGAAAGCACAAACTATCACATACCTACAAGACACCAAAATACTCTGAAGATTTATAATCTTGCAAACTGATATTTTTCAAACTAGACTTGCAAAATAATAGTTTAGCTGACTTTTTGCTTGCTTTGTTTTTAACAGTAGCATCCCAAGGGACTTTCATGGCAGCCAATAAAGTGGAAGTTCATTTGGGGTTCTTTAAATTAAAAAGAAAGCTGATCCTATTATGACCAACTGCAAGGCAGTCACCATGCATCAAGGTCTAAGTTTACAATCATTACCAGGAATCAGGAAAGGAACATAACCTCAACTGCAGGAGTAAGACTCCTACTTGCTGCTAACATCAACTAGACAAATAGCCACACTGACTCTGGAAAAATGACTGTGCAACCCAATCACACACTTGCTTTTTTTTCACTCTTTTCTCACCCAAATTTTAAAAAAAAATTTAAAAAGTAAAAAAAGTCAGTGGGACCATGAGCCAATCCTCCCAAACTATTCAGCATGTTAAGAGACCTGACTCAGCACTCCCATCCACTCAAAAACACTGCTCTGAAGGCTTGCAAGCAAGGAAAGAAAAATGATGATTTCAGAAAAGTACATCTTTTGATTACAGGTCAACCAAAAGGCTCATCTTAGTCCCAGACCTTTCCCCTTCCCAAATTCCAAAGACCTGTTTTAGGTAACAGATGATAGAGCTTCTCAGAAGAGGCCTGCATTATTTTTAAAAAATGGGGAACACTAAGCAAGCTAACCTAAATACAGTAAACTCTCATAAAGCAGGAAAGGACCAAACTGCTCTTGCAATTCTGCATAGCATCTGGCAAAGGATACCAGCATTTTTTTTTTAATGCAGCAATAGATCTTAACTTCAACTTAACATTTATGACAATACTGAATACTATGCAATTATTCCTTACAGGAGGGAAATTACATGAAAATATATTTCCATGCATAAAGTAAAAGTACCAACTCATTTGCTGATTCTAAGGAAATACATTCACTTGCATAAACCCATATTTTGTTATTCTACATAATATTACCAGCATTATCATAAATTCATCAAAAGATTCTATGTTCAAATACCAATCTTTAAGAAATTGATCTTAATATTTATAAAACCTTTTACAGACTCACTCAGTATAAATGCCATGGATCTCTTTTCTGTCAGCCAACAACAGCAACCAGAGTAGATACACAAAGACAGGACTGAATGCACCAATTTGTTTACTGAATCACAATGAACAACATGTCAGATATTCACATACTGACTGTTTATTGGAAATTTTGTTTTGGAAACAAAGGGTCATTTACTTGTGTCTCCCTTGCCCATTTTAAGAGAACAAAATTAAGTTTCTAAAGAAGAAAAAAAGATCAGCAATTTTCAATACTCTAAGTATCTATCAAATTCTTCTAAAGTACTGTCTATAGCTTTATAGTACTCCGTGAGTCAGACAATAGTGACAAAAAGACATGCTTTTGTTCAAATCACACACGGTGGGATTACATGTGAACTGACCCTCCATGCATTAATTGAAGACAAAGCTTTTCTTTAAGCTCATTATTGCTCTTATAGATAGACTGGCAAGTTTAGAAAGTTTACTGCTCTTCTCAGTTTTCCAACTTAAGAAGTTTGTTTTAAAAGTACAGATGCATAGCAGGAACTAAACCCAAATTTTGTAAGTTCCATTACTACTTTCAGTGCAAAAAACAAAGTGTATATACAAAGAATGAGACAGGGAGAAAGAAAACAGAACAAAACTATCTTCAGCAACTTCATAACAGTTTAAACAGCATAACAGCTACAGTCTTTAATAAAGAAAAGAAACAGTAGGCAAGTTTTCCTCCTAACTGTATTAAGTGTCTTGAAAAAACTATAAGCAGCCCTAGTGATAAAAAGATAGATCATTTCACCAGTTCTCGCTAGGAGTTTGATCTTCTAGAGCCACTGATATCAAGGGAAGCATGATTATATCTTAAATGCACTATTTAAAGTCTCAGTTAAGAAAGTAAAATCACATTACCTTGTTTCATTATAATTTTAGAGAACTGAACACACCGAGTTTCTGAAACATAATTAAAGCTATTTTGAGACCGCAGCACCAACCAAAAACTCAAACATGCTTTTAGTCACCACATTATTTCAGGAAATTGTTCAGAAACTTTTCTGGGATCTGAGTGAAAAGATGAGAAATAGAAGGGTGGAGAGGATCTACAGGAAGGTTTGTATTTCCTCCATTTTTTGCTTAATCTGCCAAAAAAATTGTTCCAGACTGTCACATTACCAAGATTGCAACTAACATTACCACACCACTTACATTGTATTGCAAATAACAACAGTGTAGTGGCTCAGAGTAATAACTACCAAATTTCCATGCTCAGCAGCAAAAAAAGCAAAATAGCATAGGTGAGCACTTCCATTTAATTAATTTTGTTTGTTACTAAAATAACAAGAACTACCAACTAAATAAAAATAAAAGCCAGTTATTCTGCTGGTCTATTCCATTGAGAATAGAGTTCATTATAAATTAAACCAGGGATCTTCCCTATAAAAAGAAGGTCCAGTACACAAAGAAGAACAGTGATAAAAGATAGCTGCTAAACTGCCTGAAAAATAACATGCAAGAGATCACCCCAGATTTGGTAAATCCTGGCAAACACCAAGTGTTTAGAATTCCCTTTAACATCACCAGCACTCTGCAGGGTGTACTCAGCATCCCACAGAACCTGCACTTGTTTTTGTCTAGGGGCCTCAAAAAAAAAAAAATCATAGCAACTGTGAAGTATGAAATTTTTAAGTTTCATTCTCAAATAGTCTCCTTAATGAGCAGGTGGTATTCTCTAACACAAAATAATCATCTAAATTGTAAGGGTCTGTATTACAACTAGAACTCAAGCCAAGAGGAACATAGTCAAGGAATGTACTTGAAAGACCTGTTCCACAAATGCTAAGGACAAAAGAATTATCATTTTAGAATCACATTCTTCATCTTCATTTTTTCCCTGAATCAGAAAGGTGCAAATTTTTCTCAAAAGCAGAAACAAATTTATCTTGCTTCCTGTCAAACAAGGTATTTCCTCAGCTATATGGTTCATTTACTCCATAACCAAGTTTTACTTTGAACATCAATGTAGTATGTGCTTGTCCTTGTTCTGAGCAAAGTTAGTACACAACAACATATGATCTACAATGACTATACATACAGCATCTACTCAGTACTTTGTTCAAACATTGTGGATGTAACTTCCTCCTAGCACTGCCCACACTTAAAAGCAGCTTCATGAAAGTTTTTGGAAAAAAAATAAGTCAGACTTTATATCATGATATACAAAAACTTTACTAAGTAAAAAGTTTTTGAACAATAATTTTTATAAATTCAGACAAAGTGAAAACAGCACCCTCTTGATTCTTTGGTCCTTCAGAGAATGCAGGCCCACAATACAACACCACCAGCAGAGAAGCCAATTTTTAAACAGCTTTCTATTCCTATCCCAAAGTGCAGTTCAGCATCTTCTCAGGGCTGCTGATACAGCTGTTCACCAGCTGTGCTACAAACCACCAAAATGATCACTTAAAACCAGATACTTTTAACCAAGATCATTTCAGTGACCCAGTTTTGCAGAACAGCCTCATAAACAATCCAGGCATAAGTGAAAATCCTGAAAGGTCTTTACATCCTGGGTAAAGTTCTTACCAACAGACTTCTCCCAAAAGAAAACTCAGGCTGCAATTATATCCTCAAAATGCAAGAAATGCACACAGAGAAAGCATACTGAAATCCCCTGCATGTTAAGGTATCTTAGATTTGCCTTAAGTTGGTAGCTTGATTCCTCAGATACCTTGGAACGAGTATGTGCCACCTAGTGCATCAGTCACAGCCAAGCAAATAAAAATAACTTACCAAACGCCTAGCAAATTCTTTATTTTCTGAAAGAAATCCATATCCTGGGTGTACCTTGGAAAACAAAAAAAAAAAATCCAAGCTGATTAAGTTCTGAAACCAGACACCAAAACTGCTAGCATGTTTTCAGATACAGGGGATAGTAAAGTAGATCATTAAGCATTTAAATAGGTAGAATACCTTAAGAAACTCTCTTAACACACTGATTTTTCTGTCCTAGCTTAAGTTGTTGAGCTACCATTTCTGAAACAAACTTTCCCTATTAAACTAAGGAGAAAAGGGTTGCTTGCAGAGCAAATGGAGCTGTTTGCAGAACAAATGGGCATTCCTTTTGGTGAGTCGCCTTTTGCTCTTTTTAGCTCTTATTGCAGATTTCCTCAAATATGCTCATCTACTCTCCTCAGTAACCACTAGCAAGTACTCTGTATCCCAAAATATTTCCATCACTAACCAACAACGTACAACAACGGTACACAGGTCCACAGTCATAAGCCCCCTACCTCTAGTGACCCTGACTAGAGAGCACAACATACAGTCTCTTCATTAGTCAAGTCAAGCATCCTGTGTGCCTCATTTGCTACTCACACCCCAATATACAGCTTAATTACTTGAGAGTAGCATGAGAAAGTTTTCATTTTACTTCTTGCAATTCACATAAGATTCTTGATCTAATATACTCTGACAGACAAAGCATAAGCCATTTCATTCACCTCCAGAAACTCAAAGGGAGCAGTTTACTGGTTTTCTTCATAGGAAAGTTTCTGGCCCCGGAAGGCACTGTACCAAAACAATGTTTGAAAGAAATCTCAGTGCTGATCCAACTGTTCAAGGGTAGTTAGTGTTGCTGATATATACACATAAATTTTATTTTAATAAATGCTTTGTGTACAGTAGCTCTGAATAATACATTTATTTCACTGATAGAACAAAGAACATTAGCAATGTGAACACGACTACATATTAGTTTTTCCTACTGATTCCTGTTAAGCTTTGAATCTCCAGCCAACTTGGAGTGAAAAAAAGGCAGACTTGCCCACATTTACACAAATAAGCTAACGCACATTTTGTAAACATTCGGAAACAAAAGCAATTATGGGATGCACCATTTAGCTTCCTGCAAGTAACATTTACACAATATAGAAAAGGATTCAAATGAAGTTTAAGCAAAAGCCTTTCTGAACACACTTTGTAAAACATTCAAAAAAAGCCATTATGGCATATAAAGGGTTAGCACTCAAAACTAATTGGGATTTTTTTTTCCCCCAGCAAATTTGGAAATGAACTGAAGCTGCTCCCTGGTGTGAAAGCTGAATCCAGCAGCCACCTGCAGGATCAGCAACCAGTGCTGCCAGATGCTACAAAGCCTTTGATTTCCAGTAGCGATTTCAGACACATTTAACTCATGTGACATGAACTAACTGGAATAGCATATTCAATCACTTCCCCCCCCCATACACCTTTAAAAAAAAATACAAACTCTGGCTTTTCTGCTTTCTATATATGAAACAGCTGCAGCAGATAGACACATTCAGACTCACAGCTTGGGCCCTGGTTTTCCTAATGACTTCCATGATGGCATCCATGTTGAGGTAGCTTTTGCTGGTGGGAGCTGGGCCAACACAGACAGCTTCATCCGCCATTTTCACGTGAACCTGAAGAGGCAATATTCTGCATTAACAGATGCTCCCAGCAAAAATAATTAACATCACCCAGTTACATGCACACAAATCTGATTGTGTCAGAGATCATTTACATACCATAACCACTCTTAAAATACACACTGAAATTACCAACACTGGCATACAAGTACTTGCACAATAAATCTCATTTCATTTAACTCTGAGCTTAAGTCACTGTCAAAACTCTCTATTGTTCTAATACATAATTTTGAATTTGATTAAATAAAATCAAGACAAACAATTTCAGCTTCCTATATTGAAAATCTATATGTAAATTCAGACTAAAAACTACTTTGTTACTTGTAACCTGGGTAGTCTAATATCTTAATACTTAATAACAAACATTCATGACCAGTTCTAAGCAGGCTCCCCAGGAAGTTGGGGATAATTAGAGTGAATTGAATGAAGGGATGCAATGAGTGTCCCTGCACAGCATCAGGTCAGCACCATGCACAAATTAAAGCCTATGACTAAAGAGTTCAATATCACTACACGTGAACCAGAAAATCTTGAGAATTATTTAAGCAGGCTCATGTTTGATTTCTAATCCATTGTATCCTCATTTATATGCATTTGCCAAATATTTTTTAGTCAAACAAAAAAGGGACAAATATCTCCAACATTTTACCAGAAGTACTAAAATAGCTAGGTTTGAAGTTAGAAGTCTTCTTACATCTCACAAGAATGCTTATCTTTAAGTTTAAAAAGTTTAATTAGATTGGCCTTTAACGTGTTTTCTGAATTCAGAATACTTCTCTTTGAAGATACACATATTACCATGAAAGCAAGCAACCAGTTTTTCCTCATTCTGCTTTTTGTAAACTCCCTTTCAGTGTGTATTCAAGAAAGCATGCCATTGCTTAAACTGTGTAAGGCTCTCATTCTAAACAAGTCTTACTGACAGCTAACAATTTGGCATTTCCAATGCCTACCAATTTTTAAAACAATTTGATATCATCTTAATCACTTGAAACTGAGACTATATTATCTAAAAATAGTGTTCTTTTAGAAAATTAGTATTAATTTCTAGTAGTATTAATTCTAATTATTTTAGTATTATTTTAATATATATTTGAGAAATATAAGACCCTGAGATGAGTTCAGTTGGTCAGAGCATGGTGCAAATAATACTAAGCTTGTGGTTTTGATCCCTGTATGAGTCATTCACTTAAGAGCTGGACTCTATCATGACTATCATCCTTGTGGGTCCCTTCCAACTCAAAATATTCTGTGACTCTGCACAATATTTTTTGTTTATTAACAGGAAACTTGTTCTTTGAGAAAAGGTATTTTATTTGCAAGTCGTATGAAGGCTGTCAAGTGGGTCAAACTAGTTAGAAGTTATAGTCTGGATACACTACTGACTCATTCAGAAGAAACAAGCCCGAAAAAAAAAAATCAAAAAACACCTACAAACACTGACAAGCAGCACTTAGACTATTTTGAACAATACAATAAGAAATAAATAGCAGGTAAATACAACTAACATGTATGACAAGGAAGAGTGTCACTTACTGAGCATTTTAATTTTTTCTTCAGTTTTATTGACCTTTTCTGAACTTGGCAAAAGTTAATCCTACCAACAAGAAGCATGTTAACTTGCCACCTAATTCCACATTTCTTTCTGGAGGCATCTCTTAAATAGCTTCTGAGTTTGCTATATTGTCAAGTATATGGGAGTTCACATAACCTCCTGGAATCACCACATATTTCACATTTCAACACTTGCTTCTATAAAGTCACAACTGTTTTATCACTGCAGCATTCGTCTCACAATATAAACAGAACACAACAAAAAAAAAATCTTAGAGCACTAGCACAGACAATCACACAGCAGGTTTTAGTGCTTTCTAGTACATACACCTTAGTAATTAAGTAATCTATTTTGATCAAATGCTATCAAGATCAGTCTGTGTCATCCTTCCTGCAACATTAACTTGAAGAAACACCATGTGCTCCTTTACCTTTACAAGCAGTGTATATGCTTGAAGTTGTTCTGAATACCAATGTGGCTTACATTTCTGAACAAAGTCATTCAAGCTTAATTAAGAATGTATGTTTTACAAAACCAAGAGCTTCCTTATAGAATCAACTAAATATCATTAGCTATTTCTAGGTATCAGGATGAAAACCTCACACTCACCCACTTCTTGCACTAAGACACCAATACAGTCCCACTAGTACCAAAAGCAGCCATAGAAGATATTGCAAGCCAATTGATTTTATACATATAAACAGTCTTGTACACTTTTCCACAATATTCCCCCACTCCTTTCTGCAATGTTTCATTGCTATTCAACTCTAAAGAGTTTCAACTCTTCCTTTCCCACATTACCCTGTAACCTGGTAAATCCATTTCTCTTTGTTCACCTTACTGCAAGTTGTTGGTGTCTCTAGTTTGGTGCCAATTCAGCCGTGAGTGCACCAGCCAAATCTCTCCCAAAAAAACCAGGTCTCCATTCCACCTCCACTAGTTCAAAACTGCTAGATTTTCGAGATCAAATGACAGCTGTTCCATGTAGGGGGCTTCTCATATCTACTTTTATTGTGAGTAAACCAGTACACAAACTGGAAATCTGCTACTTAGTAATTAATAATGACAATTCCCCTTAGCATTAATACTTCTTTGACAATGCATTGTAGTTCATGAAGAACACCCCAAATATTGTAACACAAATACAATATAGATTTTTTTAGTATAGTACAAATGTAATTACTAGTAAACATAAGAAAAGCTATCATTTGAGTCTATATGACAATTGAAACTTTCAGCTTACTACCAAGTACTGCTTACCTCGCACAGTAATTCACTAAACTTTTTCCTCTGCAGAAGCTAACTTATAATGCAAAATTTCTAGACAGTCCAAAGAATCCAGCAACTCCCCTTCCTCAAGCACCATAAATTTCAAATTTATTGATTTTCAAATTCAAGGATTGCTTAAGTACTTGACTTAAATCACATAATCCTCAGTATTCAAAACCTGTCCTTAACAGCTAAAACCTCAGAGGTATAATTTCTCCCTTTTCTGTTTTAGTTCACAAAAAACCCCAATGTCAACAAAAACAAAGAAGCAAGTCCCAGGAGGTTCTTGAAAAAAATGCAATTCCTTCATAAATATCTGAATTGACCCTGCAATCTCAAGCATGAATGGATAACAACAAAGGCCGGAAAACAGTTGAAACTAAGTGCTTAATGGTTTATACTGCAGGTTTTAATCATATTGGGCTACCTAGGCCTCAAGAGAGAAGTCTCAGGCAGCTACCAAAGGGTTGTTATGTTACAGAACACAAACTACTAGAAATCATGGAAAGACATCTTCTGTGTAAAAGCAGTTTAGTTTCTGTAAGAGTTTTACACTTTAAGTAGTCTTTTTCATAAAGGCTGATTATAGTTCAAAAATAAAAAAAACCCAAAACCTACTGAATCTTCATTTTATAGAACCTCAACCTAATTCAAAAACTAGAGACTAAGTACAGTCACCTATGGAAATCCAAACCAATCACAATCAGCCAACCAGCTCATCACAGACTCCTGTACCTATGAGAAATAACTACTAATAATAAAACTCTGGATTTAACAAGGAGTCCTAGCAGAACAAAACTATCAGAATGAATACTATTAAATGGTGTAACTATTTTTGGATTAAGATACAGAGTCAGCTAGAAATAATTTGAAGTACATCAATTATTTTATTACACAAGTCTTCCTGACAATAGACAGACAAGAACAAGAACTAGCTCAAGTCCAACAACCTTATTCATTCAGAAACAAACTGCACAAAAGTGCCACTGGTTACAAAATTAGTTTAGGTCCAGGAGCCACCTTCAAGGCAAGGCATCTAAATAGCAAATCCTGCCCGATCTTTACACAGGAAGAGCTTCATGTTTCTTCACCACATTTCCAGCAAATAGGCATGTAAAGCAAGGAGTCCATTGGGGATGACCTGACAGTCATTTTTGGCCAGCACTGGTTTCAAGCACCACTCCAGGCTGCAGCAGCTCTCAGGGTGCAGTGTGCAGCAAGAGAACAGTAGCAGCAGTTGGGTTTGGAGATCCTTCTCTATTATGTTTCAGTATTTCAGGAGTATTTATAAACCAGGTTTGATGCAGGGTTTAGCATCATACTCCAGCAGGCAAATATGTCCATAACCCGAAATTTTGGATATGAACACCACAAAAGCAGTCAATATCTGCCCTGCAAATAACCCTATTTAGGAGGACTGCACTGAATGAGAGCTAGTACATACCCAAATTACCTAGATTATATTAGCTCTCCTTTATCCCAGAGAGTGACACATGTTCATTTGATAGTAGCATGCTCTCTTGCATAGCCATACTCTGAATTTACTGAATTATCCTCATAATTAAATCTGCATCTCAAATCATCATTTCAAGAAATCAAAATTAATAACTTGCTACCTAAAATATACATAGGTCTCCTAGAGGTGCTCTGTTTAACATAGCAGAATCAAGGTAACCTTCTCCACTCAGTTGCTGCAGATCCCAGTTGAAATCTCCATGATAAACAAATTAAATTTAAATATGTATGTCCCTCGACATTTAAACATAGAGAAGTTCTCAGTATGAATATAGAATGTATTAAAAATTATCTTAAGGCAAAGAACTAAAACACTTACTTTCAGTGCATATACAGTCTATAAAACAATCAAAGACACCACGAAAATGTACAGATCCCTAGCACTATAATTATTCAGCAGCTCAAGTTTGTTACCTTCTTATGGATCTGGTTCATGACAAAAAGTGCTTTTCTCTACAGTTTGTTTCACAATCATTCTTATTTACTAACTCCAAGTAAAGGCTGACTTTGTAAACAAAGAAAAATATATCTACATGTATTTCCTAATAGAGTTTTTAATATCATCTGCATACTTTCCACAGATGATTTTATACACTTCAGCAGTTTCTGAAGCTTATCATGTGACAGATGTAATTTACTTCAGTGTAAATGTCTAATTAACACATACACACACACTCTCCCCTTTTCCTCCATCTCTGAGGAGGTAAATATCTGGGATTCCCCTGTGTCCCAGTTTTTCAGGGTAGGTCAGCCCACACATCCCCAGGCCTCAACACAGGTTGATATTCATGCAGCAGAGACAGTTATACTGAGTTGCAGGCTGCATTTTCCCCCTAATTCTTCTGTGCTGTTTCAGAATTTATATGATAGAGAAACTGTTATAGCTACATATGCAGTGCTAATCAAACCTAAGAAGCAATTAAAACCACCTCAGTGAAGAGAACACTTTTGTTTGGTACACTAGATAAGATTGAGCATTGTTCAGACAAAGAAATCTAATCAAACAAGTCATTCTCCTTTTATAGCTCAAATCAATATTGCACATTGGAACAACATCCGTTGGTGCAAGTGGATTCACTTAATTGGCCCAAACTGCATAATACCGCTCAGCAAGACAAATCACAATTAGCTCAACCCATAAAATAGGGCTAATGAGTAAATCCTTTGTAAGGTAGCTAAAAAAACCAACCACCTCAAATCTTGCCAGCAACATTGCCAAAAGAGACAGACAAAACAGAACAAAAAGCCTGTGGCATTGAATAGTTTTGAGTTTAAAAAAACAAACAAACAAAAAAAAAAATCAAACAGATGCAAAAAAGGTTCAAGTTCACTGCTTTGCCAAAAACACATCTTTCATCTGACCCAAGTGTCTTTAGCAGCTTGACATTAAAATACTTATTGTATTATTGGTGTATGTATGAGCACGTTGTGCACAGTAGTCATACAGCCTTTAAAGTGCTATCTACAAAGAAATACTGCCACACCATTACAGCATTTAACCCTAAAACAAAATAATGGAAACATGCCTAAAGCACACAAAAAACCAAAACCGTGAAAGACAAAAATAGCATAACTATCCTGTATTTCCCATATTTAATTTTACTCAACACTCCAAAAACCTAAATAAAAATTCATGCAAATAAACAGGTTAATCTGTAGCGTCAACATGAATAGATTTCTCTGCAAGTCTATTTTAAACTATTTTAACTGAATGGCCCACAAATAGTTACACAAGGACTGTGTAAAATAATTCTTCAGTGGCCTTCAAAACATGTTTTGGTGAAGAGCATTTACTTACATCCCCCTCCAAGTCCACAATGACCCTCAAAACAGCCCATCCATCTGCAAGGTTAGATCCCTGGTTCATGGAGACCAGCTGAGAAAAAAATTTAAAAATAACACCCTCTTCTTTACGTGCCGGTCTTGCCATTCAAGTTTGCCAGCTGGTCAAAAAATGAAGACAGTAAACAACCTCAGTAACCAAGGGCCTCAAAAGTCCGCAGTTTTCAACTAACATTAAAATTAACGGATCCAGGTTGAACTGAACAATCACTAAAAGACAAGCAACATGAATCAGGCAAGGAAAACTGCATTTATAACAACACCAAGAGAAAGCACATTTCAACATATATCAAGATTTTCATCTGTCTGCATTCTTGCTTATACGCGTGAATTAATTTTTGTAACCTTAAGAAAAGAAAAAGTAAATCTTCATTCTCTCTTCCATAGATGAAGCTCTGGAACACTTTGCTGCTAAAAAGACACAGTTTTACTTGCATCATGAAGAGGAAAGGACTCCCCATTGTACCTAGAGGCCTGATCACTCCTACTGTGAAAACCAGTCCATGCTAAAGCTATCAGGGAGTGATACTCTCAAACTGTGTGGGACAAGCAAATAAATGCCTCCTGAGTCCTGAAAACATTACTGATAAGACTCTAGAGATGAGTTCCAGAATGGCCTTGGCTCCCAAAAGCCTTTTCCTACATGCTTATTCTTTGACAGATAGCTTCAATGAAGCACCTTCTAGAACAATGACGAGAAAGAAGGCTTCTCTGTCAGAATTTCATTGCAAGTGCTTACTGTGTTGAGCCCTCCAACTAGTAGACAAGTTTGCTATAGAAAATTTAGCAGAATGAAGTAGTTAATCTGTATCACAACCTCCAACATGTTTTACTCAACACCAACCAGGAACAGACTTTATTAGAGTAACTGAGAAAGTAGGTCAGTAGTCACCTTGCTCACTAATCTACCTTTGGATGAACTGAACGATTAACAGAGGTAGAGCAATCAGGAGGGGAAAACCAGAATGTCTCAATCTAACTCCAAGCCCCTGGATCAGTAGCAGAACACATTAACAATCTTGAGGGAAAAGCACTCCCCTTGCCTCCTTCCACTGGTGTTTCCCTTGGTGGGAGAGCTACCAAGTTCCTTCGCTCAAATGAAAATAGGAAGCAGCACAGCCACTCAACACAAAACTTTGCAGACTTATTTCACAGCACCCCAGACATCAGCAAGCTTGCAACTGCATTCTTATGCCTGCAGACTGTTTTTACTTTGAAATACATTATCTAGAGCAAGTCTCCAGGACAAACAGGAGATTTTTAGTTCAGAGCATACACTAACAATTTGGGAATGAACTTCATGTATTTACCAAAGAAAAAGAGTCTCCATCTGTTGCAGGAATTGAGGAGTTCAATCATATTTATTTAGAGCAATCCACTATGCTCTGTGAGGATGCTCGAGTTTCATCTTTGCAGTGTATATGATTCTGCACTTTAAGTGTTTGGGAAAAAGAATTAAGTTTTTTGTGATGTTAACAAAATAGTGATGCCCTACAGTGTTTTCAGTAGCCTCCCTGCATTTCAAACACATCTGCACCCACATGTCAGCCTTTCCCTAATGGAATCTCAGCTTCTAAGCACATTAGCAAAGCAATAGGACAGATCTTTCGCATGCTGTTTCTTTTTCCTGCCTCTCCCAAAAACATGCTCACCAAGGAATGCATTTGACGCATGCTTCTTTGTTTTGCTTTCTAAAGGGGTTAAGACATGTATGAGATGGGAAAACTGGTAGCTAAGCAGGTCTAGGAAACAATATCACATGGTAGGAAGAGTAGTCAACTACAGAACTTCATACAGTAGAGATTTAGTTCTTAATTAAGCTAGATATTGAGAAGACACATGGGATTCAGAAAAAGTAGGTTAAACTCAGCCACAGTACAAAGCAACACATAATATACACTGGTAACATGCTTCTACCCAGCATTTTCAGCTTTGTTTTGGATAGAGTTCCAATTTCAGACAGATGGACACATTACACAGCCATTCAGATGGCTACAGATGGATGGAATGCAGAAGCTACTTCCAGCATCCAAAGATCAGAGATTCCTAAAACCAGTCTAGTGTTGAGAGAACAGCTCACTACAGCAAGGTAAATTCACAGCTACCTGGCATTTCAACTACACAACAGTACTTAATAGAATGGTGAAAAGGGAAATGTGGACATCAACTAAATGCAACAAAAAGATTAACTTTTTTTTAAAATCACAAATACAAGATGCAAATCCACAGTGAGTTATGTTCTTACCAGTTGTGGACTAACTTCAGGCCAAATATGAACTATGTATTGCGACTTACATTAAGCTTCTCAATAAGCCTCATTTTAGGCATATACAAAATGCCACTTAAAGGATGATCCCACCCCTAAACTCTCCTCCACACTCAGCTCCAGCAATTACAGTGCAGCTGAGACAGATCAATGAACTGAACAGACACAGTGGAAAAGTAATCTAAGGGGAGGGGAAATGAACCTTCTGTCAGATCAGCAGTTAAACCATCTCCCAGCCACATGACCATCAGATCCCATACAGTGAATGAATGAGAGGGGGCAGGAGAGCTCAAGCACTCCTTTCACAAGTAGTTTAGACTTAGAGGAACTTAGACATAATATGAAGCAAGTTCTACAATAGCAAATAATCCAAAGAAAATACCAGAAAAAACAGTTTGTGAGTGAATGCAGATTATCTTAAGGATGAAAAAACTCCAGAGCAGGTTTCCTAAAACACAGATTCTCCTCATGTTTATGCAATATAGATATGCTCAAAAGAAAAAATATATATGGACGTGTATGTATATATATACACACACATATACACAATCCTTAACCACTTCTAGATGCCCAGTGTGAGGAGTTTTTCCACTAACTACTAAAGCAGTACATATAATTAAAAATTACACCATAAAAATCTCAACATTACCATCATGGTCAGAATAATCTTATGCTTTTATGAGGAATTAAATACTTCAAAATGCCATTCAAAATATTCATAATATTATGTATTACATGACGACATTTATAGAATAGAACATTTTGTTTTCAAAATTCCACTAATGTGATTGTTCAGATTTCTTAAAAATCATTCTTTGCTTAGTTCTTAAATAAAATTGTTAGTTTTGCAAGAAAGTTACTTCTCTCCCAGTGTTTACTAATTATTCATTATAGCACAACTTCAAAGATAGTCCTCTATATAAAACCCATCCTAAGTTTTCTACCCTCAAAAGTCTGCTTTTGAAAGACAAGGCACCTTTGAGATTTCAAGATGAAGATGTCAAGAGGAAGTCTATAAAAACAGTGGAATGGAGAAAAAGCACCAAGCACTCCCAAAAACGACCGCACAGACAAGCAGTCTCACCAAGACAGCTCACCAAGTCTGTAAGGCCTGTGTACAGTCTAACAAACAGGAAGGAATAGACAAGGAGACCTGCACTGTCCAAATACAATTTTTACACAGTTACTACCAACACTGGACAATTCATTCATGGTAGCAGCTACTAGATTTTGTGGTCCCATCCTTTTACAGATCAACTAATAAAAATATTTTCAACCATTTCTTTTTCCTTACAGCCCCCATAGTTCTGCCATAGCTACAACTCAAATTGTAAAAATTTCATTTTCATATGATTCTAGAAAGATCTTTTATTTGCTTGGGGGTTTTTACTTTGAGTATTTTCCCTAACATGTCCATCTCCTAGCTTATTTCCCATGATACACACTTTTCCAACTTAAGTTAACTCAAGGACAGCAAGCAGAATCTTAGCCTTCATTGCTTCCCCTCCTATTAATCTTAAACAGAATTATTTCAGCACATCAAGCAGATTTAAAAACATGTCTTTGAGGAAACAGGTCTTGATATATAAAAGAGCATTCTTTGCAGGACACTACAAAGTTATCCCCATCCAAGCACAGATCTTGCTCCAGTGAACAGTAAAGTGCTCCTCTGCCACCTAGTTCCTACCCTTCTATGACAAGCCATCACTTCTGGGATTCTCTTTCTTCAGGCAAGAATTTCAGAAGTGCTAAGACAAATGCTCCATATCTTCACCTTTGAAGATTAAGTACAAGCTAGACACAATGAGAAGTACCACTACCAGAATAGCCTAATTACAGTACCATAAATATATGTAGCCTATATATACAAATTCTATTAATACATATTTAGATCTTCAATATAGCACACTTGGTCAATGCTAAATATATTTCATAAAGTAAAAGATAATTACATACTATACAGGCAACACCTGCTCAACACCAAAGGAAAGAAAACCTTTTCCACAAGGTGACAACTGTTTCCCTTTAAGAGGCACAAACTTTTGCATTCCTCACAACATATAGATAATATTCACAGCCCTAATAAATTAACCCATCCTTACACATAGTTTTATAAGCTATTGGAGTAAACATCTATATAAACAAATTCCTATTCCAAAAAAGCCTGGATTTAAAAAAAATCTTCCCAGGTTGCATGGAATCTACATAGCACAGCAACACACTCTCTTACAGAATGGTTCCTTCTAAATCCTCTTTCCTGTTAGCATTTAGGTTTGGGTTTTTTCCCCCTCCAACCTGCTAAATAAAGTCATATTTCCTGCTGACAGCAAATGATTGGTTTACCTTTAACTCCAGGGGGTTTAACTATCCATCCTTTAAGAAGCTTTGACAGTTTAACCTGCTGAGCTCACAGCACCCAAGGGAGGGTCTTACTTGCAGTTTTACTTCTGCTGCTGCTGACCACTAATACTGACTCCGCAGATAATGGATTTCAATAACAACCTCCTACAGGTTAACACTTTGGGTAGTAGCCATGATACTGCTTTAATTAAGCTAATACATGAAGGTTACAGTTTGGTAGAAAGTTGTATTAAATTTGGCAGTGCTTACAATAGCAGGAAAAATGCACATGTTCACCTGTCCAGTAGCTCTGGGATAAATCTGCCTACTGATATAATTCAGTTGGTTTAACTTTTAAGGTGGACAACATATTAATTCTATTTCCTCTAAATATGAATTTTTCCAGCATAACTGATAATTTCATGACGGATGGGAAATGGATGCCTCTAACCATGCTGAGCACAGAATGTGTCTACCTGGCATATAAATAGTCCATGCATTACAGTTGAAGGGTGCTGTGTTTGGTTTCTTTACTTTACAAGGTTTGGAGCATCCTGATAACAGAAAATACTGGCATTTTTATTTCCTTGAAGCTAAGGGTCTAACAAATTCTATATTTTAGCAAGCTATAAATTACATAAAAGCTTAAAGATTTAAAAAACATCTAGTTCAAAGTGGGAAATAATTCAGATTTACTGAAAACAAGCATTTGGCAAAATACAAAAGCTTGCAGATTGGAGTGTTTAAATACATTTTGCAGGCCAAGCATTCACCTACTCTTTTTCAACACAGCACTTAAAAGCACACATTCACTTCAAAAATAGAGAAAGGAAAGAGGTTCTTGGTTTAAAAATTTGATATTAACTTTACCTGCAAAAACATCCATTCGTTGGATTGTTATTTTTTGTTAAAGTACACAATCTGACAGACACTCTACAGAGTAATAATGAAGCAGCATGGGAGCCATTTAATATATTTCTTGATTAACTCATTGCCTGTCCAGTTCTCATTCAGACATGTGCTCACATGTCATAATCGTCATAACTCCCATCATCCCTACAGTTAACACACAAGCTCCTTGATTAGTGCACAACTCCCAGACGAGCCATTGCTAATGCTAAATAATTCCTTCCAGCCTCCTGCGACTATACCGCAGGCTCTCCAATTAAATATAATGTCTCTGATGAGCCATATTAATATGGACAAATTCCTGCCAGAGATTCTATCCCACTCACTTCCAAAGCAGCAACTGAAATAAAAAGAAAAAGGCTGTGTACATAAAAATTAGCCAAAAAAATTTTGCCACGAGGCTGTAACTACAAAACTTTGCTGTCACAAGTATGTTTTTCTTGGAGGTATCTGGGAAACTGGCATATTAATATAAGTTCACTGATAAATGGCAATGAGTAAATTACCATTTTAATAATTGAAAAGCAAGCATGTAAAACAGATAGCTTTTCAATCAGTTAATTACAATTAGCAATACCTAATCACATGTGATAAAATTAACTCAGATGACTTGCTGCTGGTATAGCAATTATATTCAGCCAACCTTGTGCATTAAGCATTATTTGAAATATTGGCATAGCTGTACACACCTACACAAAGTTTTTTCAGGTTAAAAAATATTTTGCTAATGACACATCCATAAAATCTTCAGAACCTGTATCAAGAAACTACCATGCCTGTTAAAAGCCTGTTGCAGTAGCACAGAATATGTGGTGAAGTCCACATTTTTAAAGATATTTACAGATGTACCAAGCAACAGCAAAATATTTTAATAGTATAACAGATCCTGCTATGGATCAAATATAAAAAAGGCAAATGATAGTAATTTCCCCACTTTAAAACGGGTAGACTCACTGGAAAAAATTTAACTTTTTCAGCATACACTGAAATTCCTTAACATTTAACTCAAAATTGTTGCCAGTAGCTGGAAATTGATTATTTAGATTTTATGAAAATCATAAGGAGTTCCCAGTCCTTACAGGATAGTCTAATGTCCTTAACCCCAGTGCTGACCCTCTCACTAGAAGAGATATCAACAAAGGACATGCAAATAGACTGTTGCAGAAGTATCCTTTAGTAGTTTAAAAATACTGCTTGCAACTGCACAAATTGTAAGATATTCAAATAACCCCCATGAAATTTTGATAAGCTCTTCCCCAAGGTCCTTGCACCTTCATCCTTACACTAATGCACTTCATCTTCATTTACCTGATCATTAGTTTCCAGTTTGTTCAGCTGGAAACCAACACACACTAATTACTTTGACATCACAAAGTCCTATCTGTCTTCACCACCTCCCCAGACAACAGGGAGAAATTATCAAGGGTAGGCATGATAATATCCTGATAAATGATGATTCACATCACCTCACTGTCAATCATCCAGAAGTGCTCACGCAAGATACCACTCAATCTCATTACTGAATCCTAGGGCTAAGAGTACAATACACACCAGGAGTCATATTTCAAACAGCAGGCCACCTGGATAAGATGCAGCTCTCAGAGATTTTCATGAATTTTGTTGGCTTTTTGTTTTAACACTGTAAATGTCAAATATTCATCTATTTTACCATGTGTATATAGGGCTGGCAGAAAAGGACATGCTGAAAGCAAGGCAATTCATCTCAAGGGTTCAAGTGAGAAAAAAAATCTAGTTTCTTTGGAGGGGAGGAGAAGGACAGCTAAATTTCCTTAATTTAAGAAGAACATTAATCAACCTACCTAAAGTTTCAAAGTTCAGTTCCAAAATTTAAGGATCCTTCCTGCTGAAACAATATAAATGTATTCAGCGGTCTGAAAGACAAAATGCTAGCTTTGAAACTCATTGACACAAGCAAAGTTCACTTTCCGTGACAGAAAGCAGATACAAGATAATGTTCTTGCTTAAATAAATACATGATGGGGGCAGGTGGGGTGATCAGTCAAGAAGCAACATACAAATTTAGCAGTAGCTGCTTTCTCAGAAAATATTACTTATTTCTCTATTTCCAAAAATAGTATCATTCTTCCATCTCTCAGTCCAATTACATATATAACTAAAGCAATCTCTAATGACAAAGCCCAGGGCTTGCTATCTAGCACAGAATCTAAAAGTTCTTCTAAAGAGGGAACTACAAACACCACCATCTTCTAGGTCTGTAATACACTCCATTTTCTCACCCAAGATCATCATACACCGTCACTAAACTTGCACAATGGATGATCATATTCTTCAATGCATGGTGCATCACCTATGCAACAGATGAAGGAAAAAAGAAAACAATACTGAAAGAAAATGGGGGGATGGGAACATGAAGAAATGTCACAACTATGTCTTCTTGTGCTAGGTACTGTCCGGGAGAAAAAAAAAAAAAACAGCCAAAACTAAGGATCAAAAATTGAGAACACTACAGAAGAAACAAAGAGTAGACAGCAGAAGAACAAAAAGTACAAAGACGAACGTTCTACCATCCCACAGAATTCTTCTGGCTGAAGACACTTTGAACACTCAGTACAAGCCAGAGCAGCAGGGCGCTCTCTTGCAGGTGTGGATGGTACTGCTGCTACAGGCACTCTGGTTCTGCATCCAGCGACTGCCTGCCCATACCACTGTGCCTGAACTTGGCAGGAACCCTCACACGCACTCCCCTGCACCTCCGCTGCCCCAGACTGTTTGAAATACGATCACAGGCTCACAATGAAACCCTTGTCCCATTTCAAAGTACTCTCTCCCTGTGGGGCTACACAGGACAGCCAGCAACTTACAGGCTCCTGTAAGTATCCTGTTCAGATAATGTTAACATAGCATTTTTCAAGGAGAAATTCAGAGCTTTCTCCTTCAAGTGTTCTAAGTGTTCTAAAATATATGTAAATGCAAATACAACGGAAAAGCAATGCTCCATAAAAACCTTGAATGAAGTCATTCAGGTGTGGATGCACTACATACCTGACACATGGACTATTCAGAGTCTACTTTTCAGAGCAAGTGTGGATCACTACCAAAGTTCAAAATCCAATAGCTCTTCACAAGCTTCCTGTCAAAATACTCCCCCTAAAAAAAGCCAGTTTCTAGTCCACATATGCACAAAAGTTTCTCACTCTGAAATCTATGACCCACACCCCTCACCTCTTTGGCTTATTAAACATACCTTACCAACCCTACCAATCATGCTAAATACAACAGATTTTACAGCAACTCGTCCAAGAAACGTTAACCACAACATGTTTGGACAATGGAATTCAAAGCATTTTCCCCTAAAGAACCAGAGAGCCTGAAAATAAAACATAACCTCTTCACTCTAGCACATGAAGTAGGGCAAAATTATGAGCAAAAACAGAACCCTCTTCCACTGAATGCAACCTCAGTGCTTTCCTTCCTATCTTTAGAGAAGGGCTGCAAACAAATATAATAGCAACAAAATTGAAAGCATCACTCCAAACAAGCTTAGAAGTTAAAAAATTTTAGAAGTGTCACTTCATTGTGAAATTCATAGAAAAATGTGTTAAATTTTCATCTTAACTTAAAAGCAAACAGCCACCTTCCTCCCAGACTTACCACACCTCTGGTTTCTTAAAGAATATGTGATCTATTTGTGCTGTAAGAAGGCTACTGTTGGCTTAACTGCTAGAAAGCATACAACAAATTTCTTCTGCAGAAAGAATATCAGTGCAGAGAATATACAGGCATGCATACTGCAAAATGAATTCAAAGTTAATTTGTTAACTGTACTCACAGAAATCTGAGGGCAGGAAATGGTAATAATAATTCTAACCTTTAGTTCAGCTGATGGGATTCTTTATGTTAGAACTTTAAGGAAAAAAAAAAAAACGCAGCAGTGTCACTTCTTGAATCTCAGCACCCTAATTAAAAAAATTAGCTTTCAGAACTAATTGACAGAAAGCACCCATTATAGTTTTTCTCAGTTAAATTGGAAAACTCTGCACAAAAAAAAAAAACTGGCACAGAAGCAAACTTTATCATCAGATGAATACTGAGTTCGACACATTAAGACATAAAAAATCCTACACTTTCTCTTAAGTTATTGAAGTTAACTTGCAGCAGAGTTAACTTGCAGCAGAGTTATAGTACTTCCTCTAAAGGAAAAAAAAGAAAAGAGTAAATGGGAAACTGCTGTCAACAAATGTCAGTATTGCAGAGTTCACAGACGAAGTTTATCTGCCAATTTTGAGTTCCACAGATATTAAACAAGAAGCACATGACAAAACTTCAGGCTCAGTTCAACCCATATTCAATAATGATCCTAAAAACTCTTCAAAACATTCAACAAGTAGAAATCAAATACAAATTACACTTTAATTATCACAAGAAAAATAAAAATTGCATTTGCTATTCAAATTCAGGTTATTATAAAAAAACTATCATACACCTAAAATCTCTCCCACATTAGTCATAATTTCATATGTAAATAGAAAAGTAATCTATTTAAGGTACCTACAGACCCACTACATACCCTTATCAAATAAAAGCTAGCACCTAAAATAAATGAACATTAAAATTACAAAATCCAATAGAAAAATCCTTACTAGCACTAGTCTTGTAAAAATAAAGCTTTGAATTCAGCATTTAATTACTGCATAATCACCAATTCCTGAATTTATCAAGTACTATAATAAACACAAAAAAACAGCTTCTCAAACTAAAAGTACAAGAGATGTAACAGTGGTTTCCACAGTTCTCAAAAATTTTGCTATGCTTAACGTAAAGAACACAAGCAAACACAAAAATAGTTATGTTTAGTCTACCTAAAATTTAGGAGCAAACAAATCAGGATTTTGCTGGAAGCATAAGAAAAAAAACAAAAGAACAGCAATGGGTTTTCAAATCCCCACAGCCACTCACTGTGGCAGCCAGTGAGGACGCCCAATCTTGACCATTTTACATTTCACTCTTTTACAAGAAGAAAGGTTCACAAAACCCAGGTTCTGATTTTATCTGGCAATAGCACTCAAAGGCAGCCCCTCAGCCACAGTCCCTTCCCTCCCACACACACAAGGTTTGCAGCTGCTAAACGCATACAGGCAAGCAGTACTAAGTCATCTGTACTCCAAGGTGCCGGGGATCCTGTCTCACAGCACGAATGATGCAGGAGTGCCAACAGGCAGGCCAAGCTGGGCAGGCTTCCAGCACCAAGCCTCCCCTGCACCACACAGGAGACTGCCAAAGCCCTAATGCTACGCAACTGTCACAGTACCTAAAACTTGTTATCACAGCTTTTTTCTTTTTGCTGCCTGCTCCCTCCCTGGGTTTTTTTTAAGCTTTTTTTTTTCCCCCATGTTAGTCTCCAACACATTTCAAGTAGAGTTTCTTATCTCCACAGAGTACAAACATTAGCCAGGCAATACACACACCTTTGTTATATTCAGGAAAAGCCTTCAAGGAAAAGAAAATCTGAATCAGGGTCAGCAAATTAACTTTTTATTGGGAACATTTCTAGGGGACTGACAGTTGCAATACGTAAACCAGCTGCATCATCCAGAAGTGCCAGCTAAGCACAATAGCTGTGTATGTTGGCATGAAACCATCTCCCAAAAGTTGAACTGAAGAGCTGTCAAACAGCTAAATCACCATATACAAAACTGGAAAACATTAACCACAAGATCAGCAAAATTATAAGCCAAAGTTTGTCATAAACATGAGCTATTATTAAACTTCCCTGGACATTTATTCTTGAAATTTTACACTCAACTTTTGTTAAAATTAAGATACAAGTGAAGGCTTATATGTACTTTTACTATTAGCTTTTTATACCTTCTCAGAATTACATCAGTATTTTGGTAATTTTATTATGCCAATAAAAATCTTCACTGAAAAAGGCTTCCCCAAAGTTGAACCTGATAGTTCTGCTATAGGTGATAAGCGATTAAAAAAAAAATTCCTCAAGCAAATAATTTAAAATCTTATTATAGAAGTATGACCTATGGTGTTTAGTTAGTTGTTTAATTATTTTATCTGTAAAGATGCTTCCTTTTCTCATCAAATACGATGCAATAAATGGTCAAATAGATAGCATCTTTCTTTCACATTGTATAACCAAGGACTATTGATTAATCATGTATTTTCCCATTTGTCAACATAATATAAATAAATTCAGTCTGTTCTGCTTTGCAAGCTCTTCTCCCACTATGTGAGCTTTTTAAAAAAGCAGTAAAAAAAACTGAACAACAACTACAGCTGGACAGGACCTCTCAGAGCTGATCAGTTTTTTCAACCACATAATAGTTTACCTAAGCTGACTACTTCACAAATTCACCTTCTACACAAAAACTTCTGACTGTATACTGAAGGATGTGAAGGGACAGGCAACACCAGTAGAGCTGTGGTTTCCTGAATTATGCCCTTGCATACTCCATCTCCCTGCCTTCATCTGCTCTATACGTTTGAACTCTGCCCAAGTTCCCCTGCTTGGAGAAGACAAGCTCTCCTGAGACACTTTGACTTCCAAAACAGCCTTTCATGACACCTTGGCAAGCAAATCCTTGGCTTGGGAAAAAAAAAAAAATATGCACTTCCAAAGTCCATGGTTGCAATTTGGCTGTTTGTCTTATTTATTCCTCTTAGAAAACAAAACCTCACCATTTCACAGTAGTCCAAGGCTTCACATCTCTGATTACCTCTTCCCTCTTTGTAAGAGGTCCAGCACAGCAACTCCTCTAGTTAACTCAATCATTTGTGTCAATAAATCACTCTCCACACATTCAAGAAGACTCCACAATTGTTTCCACTGTCCCACATGTGTACTGGTGTCTTGGAATGACAACATTTCCTCCAGTTTTCTAGAGCTGACTTTATCTACTTCTTGTTCATGATCATGTCTATGGCATCCAACACCACCCGGAGTCACAGCCTCCCCTGAAGCTCTCTATCCTCCACTTACTCAAGCAAATCTGTCTCATGCAAATGTGTCGGCTCTGCAGCTTCTCTGCAAAGAGCCTGTCAGTCTGTTTGTCCTTCCTGATTCTGCAAGTCAGCTCATCTCCTCCCTTCGACTCCTTCCCTTACAACTCAGTGCCTGGACCAGAGCACAACTCACATTAATAAAAGCCCCAAGCTCCTCAGTTTCACAGAGAAGCACCAGGCAATAGCTAGAGTCCAGGACATGAAAGACCATAGCCCTACTCCTTACACAAACTCTTTAATAGCAACTTACGGCTGCTGGAGAGACTTATGATTAGCACGTGTTCAGTTACTCAAAGATGCTTTTCTTGTACTCTTGCAACATGCTACAACAAGGAATTAATGAGGGCAGGGGAAAACTTCAGCAGGAAGCATCATAAGAAACCAAACCCCAATATTTGACTAATGTTACTTTCAACGCATCCTTTAGAAATATAGTGTTGATACCATCCAGAACAGACAAATATCTATTAAAAAGTTTTAACAAAGAAATCGCATTATACAAGCAAGAGCTAAGCTCCCCTGGCTTGTTGCTAAATGCATAGAATACCAGTTTGATGCAGAGCCCTCATCCAAACAAAATTACAAGAGATCAATCTACAAGATACACTTCCCAGAGAGGAACGCTCCTTTGCTACAAAAAGCAGACAAAGGAGATATTGCTGTTACAAATTTGTCAACAGCTAAACCCACATTAAAAACAATTTCGCTTTCAGAACTGTCAGCAGCCTACTTTACAAGGCCAGTAACATTACAGGTCAACAGGTGAGCTGACATTAAACACCAGCTACAAAGGGACTGTGAGAATTCATGCAATGTTATATATCCAATTAAAGTCCAGGAATGAAACTTGAAGAACTACCCAATTAGCACAGAGAGGCAGAAACCAGGAGGTATTATATCTAAACAGAATATATGCATTTCTATAAATCCAAGCCACCACTCAGTACATCTATTAGCTTGCACCAACCAGTGAAACACCGATTATCATTCTTCCTGTATAATAAACAAGATACATGAAGGGTTTGGGGGAGTGGTTGGTTTCAAACAGCTATTGAAGGATGCTAGTTGCTGCCTACAGACAATTCAGCAGTAATAACTAAAATAATATCTCCTATTCATGCTTCATATAGTGTTTCCTTGTTGAAAGTAAACAAGTGACAGATGCTTTTTGTGAAGATAAAAGAATATAACCTAAAACCACAACACCTGTAAAAGGACATATGCATCTATACCTTCTACCTCACAAATTGTGTCTTCATTTCCTGTCTCCCATCTTGAGTTTTTCAGTCTTTCAGACACCTCATAAGCAATTCAGGTTCTTGTTTAATACTTCTCCCTAGAAAAAATGGCACCAGGATCTCATCTGTGGAATCCCAGACTCCATAACTCCCTGGCAGTTGCTTGTTGAGGATACAGCTGACAACCAAGGAAAGGACCTGGCTTTAAATACAATGCTTCTTACTAAGATCTTCTAAGATGGCTCTGTTCACCAATCCAGCTCTTCACATAGAGTGAACCTGTATCTCTGATATGTATTTCCTTCCCTGCTCCCTTTTCTCCACATCCTCCAGTATTTAGATGTGTGATAGCATTAACTCAAGACACTAACCTTTTGAGAGGCAGTGTAGATTTAATCAGGTATTCATTCTCCTTGTCCCCAACCATGTGTCCTGATGCCATTAGCTCTAGCATTCATTAACCTATGCAAAGAGCCACATCAGCTTGCTGATCCACATTTCTTTTTCTTTCCCCACACTGTTCTCCTACAGATAAGCAGCCTGGATCCATTTAACAAAAGGCTGCACATGTAGTATGTACATAAAAGATAGAAAGGAAGAGAACTACCCTTAGGAGACAGCACAGTTTTACATCAGTTGTAAAAGTAATTTTCTAAGTACTTGTGAACATTATTCACAGAAAACCTGCCTTAGGTCCCTCTCTGTCTAGAGATCATCCAAATACTAAAAAGAGATTCAGCCTAGGACCTGTTCACCAGGATTTACAGCCACATAGACAAGAAATTAGAGATAGTATTATCAAATAGTATTGTTCATTAATAGTGCCTGAAAATAGATCATCCTTGAATAACCACAACCACAGCTGATAACAAATAGCTCAACTAGGACAATATGAACCACAGGAGCAATGAATCTGCACAAATGAAGTAGTTGCTGCTGAGGACATGGATGAAGGATGAAGTCAGGAAAGACAGCACACTCTCAAAGCCTCAAAAGAGGAATCCAAGGGACCTTATTTTCTGTAACCAGGGAGGTGAGGTGGCAGGAAACCATGTTGCTGCAGCCCCCTCTTAAAGAGGAAGATGGTAAAACTATCTTTTTTTGGTCACAGTGACAATGTTCAATTGCATTACAATTACTATATACAACACTTTCCACAGCCTCTGGAAAGGTCTAGAGATCAGCACAAAGCAAACAGGCTACAATAGATGTACACCAACTTGGTTTCTTGGGGAAACCCACTGTAATAAAGACAGTAAGTTTGAGGCAGAATTATGGCAGCAAGACACATTGATCCAGAACTGCTGATGGCAGTGTCCTCCACACATACCTATGGCTTCAGAGGAAGGAGCTGCCTGCCCTGTCATTGCTGCCCAAGAGAGGCAAATCTCTAGAACAAGTGAAGCCTAATCACTTCAGCCCTGCTCAGCCTAAAGCTTAAGACCAGATCACTGAGATGCCCATAGATCTCTCCAAACCCCATAATTCTGTGTACAGCATCAGAGCCCAGCCAATGCAACAAAAGTCACTTTACTGACCTACCCCAACTCAGTTTGCTTCTATATATGGCTACAGCATGTCACACATTCCAATGAAATATTTTAATATTTAAAAAGTCAGCAGAAAACAGTTTTAACTAACTTAATCTATAAGGTATCTGGTGTGTTCAGAGCATGGAAACAGCCCAGCACAAGATCAGAGAAGTGCTAGAGCACCAGTAGGGCAGTCTCAAGAAAGCAATCAGAGTGACTTCAGTACCCATCAGTATTTAAGTTCAAATCAGAACCACTTTTTCTTTTTAAGTAAACCTCTCAGGCATCCCCACTTCAAACACATGAACCAGATACCTGCCAGGAACAGCAAACCACCAAAAGCAGACACCAAGCCCTCAGCACCTCAGACTAGAACTAAGCACACAGATACTGCAAGGCAGAAAGGAAGAACACCATGTCATCAACATGAACCATTTCACTCCACAGACACACTCCTGCTACTCCCCACTACCTAGTGATGTAGCAGTGATGGCACCACAGAACCACCACTTGACTCTTCAGAGTACTGGAGACCTGCATGTTTAAGCTGCAATTAGCTTTGCTGACTGGGCTCCCACATTTTCCTCTCCCAAGGGTAGTTCAGCACCTCTGACAACAGCCATTTTTCCTAAATTAGTTTTGTGACAGGAAATTTTTAATCCATGCATTGATCCTGCAAATAAATCAGCTTAGTAATTAAATAACCATCCCCACAAAGGTCAAGGATCCAGTATCAATTCCTTCTTTACAACATATACTTTCCACCTCCAAGGCAGTGTCCCCATTAAGGCTGCAGTATAATGCTTAAAGCATTCTATTCTACATCCTTCCTCTGCTACTCAGTGGTAGAGTTTCAACAAGAATCCAACAAAAGTGGCATTTCAGCTTAACCAACAAACAGGAGTCCAACTTGTTTCAGAGGTCATATATGCATTTCATCTCATCCTATCACTGATTAAAACACACTAAAAGGCTAAAACTTTAGGACTCTAGAGCTCTGATGAGCCCCTCCAACTTTTAAAATTGCAGATCAAGCTTCAATTTTTCATTATAGCCAATGAAAAATTAATTACTTCCTCCAGCAACCCACTCAGTTTCAAAGCAATGATAAACTTACAAAAAAAAAAAGGCAAATTACTTGACAAGAAAGCTACAATTCTGAACAAAAGCACACTCCTTCCACAGAGTTATCTCCCTTCATGAGATTACCACCACCTGCATTGCTCATACTTTACAAAGCTGTCCGGGAGTTCACTCAAAGCATGTGGACAAGATAGTAACATCATCTCCATCTAGTGAAGCTGTGTTGCTTTTGAAACAAAAGGCAAATACATTGAAGGAAGAGCAGAACAGGAACACAAACCTGTCCCTAATGTTGCCTTGGTATGATCTGGCCAACTCCTGTTCTGCACACTTTGTAAACACCACCACTTAAGAAGAGTGAATTTCTCCAGACAGTACATGGAGGCAGAGTCCCCTCTTTACACTCTGGACAACAGCCCAGGAATCACATATTTGAAAAAGGCATTAAAATATTTGTTTCATTTTCATATAGGTAGTCAAAACAGATCTCTCCAAGTTTTCTGAGTACAAATCCCTGAAACGCCATTTGGAGACAATGAGATTTCAAAATTACTGAATTTCTAGATTTGTAGCAGATGATGGAAGAAAGCTTTGCATATTTCAAAAGACAAAACAGCAAAACAAAACAAGTAAATGAGAGTTTGGACAAATGTTAAAACCTCTGTTAGTTACAAGTAAATAAAATTCCTCAGTTTTATCTAAAACTTCCACTTTACAAAATAATAATTTTAGACTAAAAATTAAGTGCCAAATTTCCCTCCAATACTTATTTTTGACAGCTAGATTTCTTAAGAACAAAACCTGACAGCATCCCACTAAGCTATAGTGAAGTCTTGAGCAAAATTCTAAGTTTTTATTGTTTCAGAAAAAAACTCATTCACTCAAATTCATTCAACTCATGTATAGACATGGTATAGAAACTTATAACCCTAATCAACTTAGCAGTTTCCCTAAACCAGCTTTTTCCCCACCATCCTTCTGAAATACTGTCTCAGACTCCAAGCTTGAAAAAAAGTTAGGAAAGTAATATAAGTCTTCCATTTCTAGTTAGTTTATTTTTTCAATTTTCTGTCACTTAAAAGACTACAGTTTCTGGAGAAAAGCTCAATTCTGTGCAATTATTTTTACATCAATAAAAGCATTTGCATTATTTTTCATTTTATATTATGTGGCAGAACAAGATTTAGAACAGGCAATTTAATACAATAACACCTGAAGTCATAAGTTACTGATAGGAAAAACCTTAAATAAAAGAAGTATAACTCACTGCCCACTACTCTGTTAAGTTTTAGCAGTTTACATTACTTTCCCATGGGATTTTTTCAGTCATTTATAGTTCATTGCTTCATATGGCTATAGAATCCCTGCTGTGTTAAAAAATGCCAAGTAAAATTATATCTCATTCACTGCTTTATGCTATACCTTCTTTTGTTCAGATCCAATTAGTGAAAGCTTGTTCTTCATTTATCATACTTTTAGCTGATTACATTAGGCATTACAATAGTTCTCTAGCTTTCCCTGACAATGTTTGCACCATCAGTGTTACATTTATGGTTGAGGAGGTTCTTTCATCTTAACTCTCTATTCCAATCAGTTCAGGGGGAAAAGTACATACGATTACTCTTGTTCAGATGAAACTTCTTTGCCTGTTTTCTCATATCAAAAATAATTCCACCAGATGTTTTAATTTTTAAGAAAATCTGAATTTTACTGGTCCTTCCCCACTTTACCTATTCAAGTGTAAAGAATCAGTGTTTTGAAAGTTGAACACAGTTGGAAAAAAAAAAGCCAAAACTCAGCATTTTGAACAGTATACAAATCTTTTTCTCTGCTTTCCCCAAAATAACAGATGCAATCAAGGAGTATTAGCCACTATTTTCAAGAACCTGAAAGCATCCATTATGACCTATTTTATTCAGTACCACATGAGCAACTGTAATGCTCTATGGGGGTCTCAGCAGTCATTTTGTCAGGCTGTTTTTCCCACCAGTTCATACACCCTCCCACCTTCACAAAACTAAATGCAATTCAGTCCCATTTAATACCGTTTCCAGCTACCTGTAAATTTGTATTAATACAGAAGCATCTAAAAATCTCTGAAGTCACCCATCTCCTTTTAAGTTGTGTTAATGTTCTCTTCCCTATCACCACAACAATTTTCACCTATAAAAATCTTTCAGATTTTTGGTCATTTTTTAAATGAATAGCACAGAACAGTATTTTGTTCTTTGTATTTCCTCTCTTCAGGTAAGCTTTATGTGGTTCTTGTCATATTGTTCTTTTTTTGCCACAGTCCCTGTTAATAACAGTCCTCTCTGCTGCTTCCTCCTCATAAGAGTAAAGTTTAAATTCCTTGAAAAGAAAATTCCTTTGTGCTTTTATAGTCTAGTTACTAGTTGCATCCATTAATGGTAATTATGTCCAGGTTGATATTACTCTAACAGCATATTCAATACATTTGCCATGGTGCTCCACAGAAACTAAGTGTGAAGAACACGAAGAAACTGTTTCATGGAAAGTTCATATGCATTTTGTCTATTCCCACCACCTCTATTCAGCACTGTAAATTCCACAAGGATTTCAGTAATCTGAAAATTTTTTGAAAACTTGAATATTCAACCAAAAGGAATCTAAAAGCTCTAGGACAAGATCTCACTTGCAAGTCTTACAGTATTTTTATTCAAAGACCATTTTTTTAAGACTGTCTATACAATTCCTTGACAAACATTAATGAAAATGCTTACTTGAATCATTTATGCATATTACTAAATAAGGAATTAATTAGAAGCTCTCACTGAAGACTCTGAATTGCTAAGTACCTTGTGATACCTGTTTTCTTTCTTGCCTTAAATATTTAATGAGCACACTGAAGGAACTTTGCTTCTGTTCAATTTCAGTTGTGTTTTCAAACAGTATGACAAAACCAGAGAGATGCAACAGACTGCTTGGACTGCCCTCCTTTTACAGTTATATTGGTTACAACTAATTCATATTAAGAGTATCAGGCTACCTGCTTTTCAGTAAGTAGCTATACAGACAACAGGTAATGCAATAAGGGGCTCTTACTACATCTCAAAGGTTACTCCAAGTTCTAAGCAGAAAATTTATCTACTGTAGTTCATGCTACTTCTAAACTTTAATAAAAAATATTTTTGTAAGATATCCCTATCTACTCTGGTCACTTAAAACCAGGTCCCATTATTTTTAGTAAAGACAAACAATGTTGGGATGGTCAACTAGTTCAAGCACATGTCTTTGCATTTATTTCTGTCTTTGGTTCGATGGCCATCATCATCAGGGTAGCTGCCTATCATACTCATTGCTTGTGCAACATAAGTTGTAAAGGAGAGATATCCTGTCAAGCCCAAAATAAAAAGAATATTAACAACTCTATTGCAGCATCCCATCACTAAGTAAACATGTTTTTCCTAGCTCCATGAGGACAGAAGTTCCTTTGGCAGGTTGCATCAGCTCCTGAGTATGACTTCAGAGCCTTTGAGATTCTGTGCTATGACTGGTACAACCAAGAAGGATGTTGTTGATGATTGGACAGAATTATAGACAACTATTGTTGGCTACTTTATGGTAAGTAACAGTCAAAGAGTTTGGCCTGCGGACTCCTCTATCAAGATCATCCAAAATGGCAATCACACAGACCACTGCACTGGGCCAGGCCATTCCCATAAAGAATAACTGGAAATATCCAAGTCATTAAAACAAATTACATTAACTAAACTATTTCCCAGTGCAAGCACACAAAGTGGTGACTGAAGGATTTATGATAGACATAAACAACATGTATAATTAGACCCAAAAAACTAGCTTAGACTTCATACTACCTTAAGTACATAGAATAGTTTTTCAAGTAGCCTTCCTCTCATTTTCCTTTAAATACCTGGAGCTGCTTCACTGCACACAGCTAATGCTTAACCTCATACAGAGAAGTTTGGTCAGTCTTTAGGTAAGCTCCAAAGAGCTAAGCAGACACCACATCACCCGTACAGCATTTGTTACGGCCTCATCTCTTGTAAACTCAATGTCAGCATCCCCTCTAACATACTCAATATAATCTTTATGAACTGCCATGAGTGCCTTAAGGCATTTCTGAGATACCAGTTTGGATTTTCTCTCTCAGGAACTACTACAAATTAAAAGACCCTATTTGTATTTTAAAGCTAAGACAGCACTGTAGATCAAAGCAGCACAGACATATCTTCAGTTTCCTTTTTGTAATGCACTATTTGTACACCCTCCCCCCTAAGGTCATGAGTTGTACTTTTTCATGCCATTCTTACTCTTTCATTATGTTCTTCAATCTTGGTTTTCACTTACTGCTTTCAGATTGTTTCACAGTCTACAGTTCATAGCAGAATCCACACAAACATATCAGTGAGAAGACCAACTCATTTTCTCAAGTCTATTATGGACTGAAAGAATATGTGGGGTTTTTTTAAACAGCTTTTTAAGTCTATTTTCAGGATGAATTCATGCCAGTGAACAAGGCTATGCAGTGCTGCTAAACAGTGAATCCATTTATCCTAACAGCAGATACTACATACATAAGACAGAATTCAAGTACCCATCAGCATGCTTCAGTTTTACTAGAGGAATCATAAATCATACAGAGTAGTTGTATTCATATTCACATAACCCTTGGCTTCCAAAAGAATTAGAATTTATCACGATGTGTGACATCTACCCATTAAGAATTCATTTCACGGTCCACTGAGCACCCACAAACTACTACATTACCAGTTATGGCTACCAGATGAAATCCAGACCAAGTGCACTTTCAATTCACCTCAAAGAAAGAAATACTTGCCAAAAAAATCCACCAGTAGGGCATTTCAGAAAGACCCATTTCAGTCCCTTGCTCAATCTACAGCCTATTCATAGAAGCTGAGCTGGTCATGTAATAATAGAACCACAAGAGGACTCAGACAAAAGCTGTGTCAAAGTCCAAAACTCCCAACAGTTCTCACCTTTCATTTAACTCTGAAAACACCTAAGTTCTAACTACCTTCTGATTTCATCAACCACATCTGTTTTTCTAATGTTGAGTAACTCACCACCTATATTCACAAGTCCTGATCTGCATAAAATACACTTTTTTTCTGGTAACTTGTCTGAGTGACATCTTAAATCATAATACAGGGGTTTCACTCCCTCACATATTCCAACAAACTGTCCTGGGACAAGAGGGTATCCCCAGTCATTTCTGCTGTAGCACTTCTTGCAGGCAAGGAATAATACTGTGGCCTCTCTAGTCAACAAGAATATGCATATATGACTACACTTGCTGTTACACCACACAAGAAACTACCCTGCTGCTGTTGCCACGAATGATAATGAAGAGACTACAAAACCTGAAAATGGGCAAGGCAGGTGCCTTGCTTGTCTAAAATCCCATTTTGCCATCTTCCTACTATGCTGCTCTATACTGAAGGCATATCAATATCCTCATCAAATAGAACAGCTCTATCAAGCCTCTTTAGCACACCTGGTAGAAGGGGACATTTTTCTGGAAAGTGGGAAGTAATGAAAGATTTACCAGACACAGGAAAAAATTATACTAAGATCTGTACCTTCTTCTAGGATTCACTCTTCATTGCCTTTTTGTGCATATTAGCAAAAAAATTTAGGTTTCACTGCCACTCTCACACTTGTTGCCCACATGCACCTATGTGCATGTGTATCTAGCTTAATCCACACAAAGAGGAAGGCAGCATTTACACAAGCAAAACACAGAAGAGTTCACAGAAAAAAACATGCTAAATACTTGTCCAATCCTTCCTCCACCTTGGTATCATCACTCACTTCAAGCACATAGAGGAAAGGGACATACACAAAGATACTTCAGGATTGCCAACATGCCTACAACAGTATCAACAAGATTGCATAACAGCTGCAAGTGCTGCTGAATTATTAAAACCTCATCTACCACTTGAATTAAGTAATACTCACAGCATTGGCATCAACATCACTGTGTATGGCAACTGTTTTAATCCCCATCTTCTTACACGTTTTGATGACCTACCACATAAGAAGTGACAATCATCAATATTTAAATACCAGTAGTTTCAGAATTAAATACAAAAAAATTAAAATGTTACATACTTACTCGGCATGCAATCTCTCCTCTGTTGGCAATAAGGAGTTTTTCAAAAGTCTAAAGGGAAAAGAACAATAAGAATCCTGAGAGACAAACAGAACACAAGTTTTTCTCCTTCCAGAAATACGCATTTCTTTTCTCCTCCACTTCCACTAAAACTATGGTTTATCCATCAACTCAATTCTGAGATCGGCTACTTTCAAAAGGGTTCTCCTGATTTAAATTATGATATAACAAACAGTATGCTGTACTAGATCTACTTAGCACACACAGGCTCAGAAGAACAAGGCTTTGGCTATTCACGTCAGCATTCCTTGGATCTCCTTGCCAACTAGAACCCTCCAGCAGCTCTAGGAGTCAGTCAAGTCCAGGGAAGAGGTGCAGTAGGTTTTATGTTGCCTGGAAGCAGCACAGGTACAATCTGGTAGTATACAGGTACAATGCAGGCAGGTACAGTGATCACTGCCCCTAACCAGTAGAGATTATCTGGAACACAATACTCATCAATTATGGGAGCCCTTTAAAAGGCTAGGTCATAAAGGATAAAAGACCAACGGTTTCACCCTGAACAGGCATACCTGTTGAGTTGTACCAGCCTTGCCCCTTCTCCTATCTGAGCCTCACCTGAGGAACCTGGCAAAATTTTTCATGGCCATAAAGGCATTGTTACACACTCAATACTAAGTAGCATCTGCAATGCAACAGAATAGCAAATCAAACTTACTACTCGCCTGAAATTCACAGTAACCTTTCACATTGGAATGTACCAATGCCGCAAATGTACCTTCAACACTTCTATATCATGCCTGTAAGAAGGGGATAACAAGCTGTTGGAAGTCAATAAGCCTCACACCCTTTCCCATTCAGAAAAGGGTGGTGGAGCAGCACAGTTGCTCAGCATAAAAATCTCATTGCTGGAAGTGAGGGCTCTTGCTGTCATGCAGCTTGCTACTAAACACACTTTGGAACTGCACCTGCTCAGTTATAAATACAGACTGCCACTGAAAGGGACTGTCTTGGGTGCTTTCCACACCTCAGACCACAGGGATGCACTCCAGGACACATCACAAGTTTAACAGAGTAATTGAACAGTCCTATTCTGCCTCCCATACTTCAAACGAAAGACATAGGGTAGGGAACCAGCAGGACTTTCTCCTTCAGGGGAAGTCTACAATCAAACCATATCAGGTTTACCAAATCATACCAGAAGACATTTGACAGCTACTCTTCCTCCACTACACCAAACAGCTTATTTTCATAGGGGAAGAGAAGGAATTGCCACCACAGTAACTATATGGTTTTATTAGCCTCACAGTCATTAGCTAATTTGAGGAGGGGAACACAGGTGCCAGAGGAGAGGAAGGAACACTGCAAAACCCCAACAGGAACTGCTGTTGGCAGACTCGAACACACTGTTTGCTGTATATTCCAGAGAAACTCAAGGTGCCCTTGACCAAATTTACTTTTTCCAAGTCAGGCTGAACTGACATCACACAACCAGTTTAAAAATACCACGTGATAACACCATACGGAAATTAAGTGATAAGAAATCTCTCCAGGTGAGAGCTGCAGCAAGCTTGTACAGTAAATTCAGACAGATTTGCTGAATACTACTGCCCAGTGCAGAGGCATATCTGACTTAGACAGATCTTAAACATCCTTAAACAAGCTCAGTTATCAGAGGCACAAATACTTCAAGAACACCACAGGAGCTAGCAACTTTTTTGAAGAGCTTTTTTTTAGCTGGGAATCTGGTCTAAAAAGGTTATCAACATAATCATACAAACTGTTCCTGAATCTAAATTTCAGCATTCTAGGTACCTAAATATTTTTAGGCATACAGACTTGAGGGGGAATTTTAAAAATACTCCCAAATACCTGGTATTGAAAAGTGTCATGACAAGTTCATTATCAATCTAGTTCTTGGTACATAAAAGCTGTTTTATTAATCAGCTGTGGTCACAGTGCAAGACAAGACTTTCAATAACAAGATAAGAATATTTGACATTCATTTTAACTTTTCAATCTTAGTCTCTGTCTAAAGACACAGCAACCAGATTCAAGCCCAGTACAAAAAAAAAACCAAACTTTAAATCACATACTGCTTTGGAGCAACTTTTTTTTATATCATTTCCACTAATTAGGCTGAAAAGGAGTCACATGAAAGTCTTGTTATTACAAAGACAGTTTAAACTCTTTTCTCTTTTGTTTACTGCCCCTTCCACTGTCTGTAGCAGTCACTGGTTTTAATGACAGCTCCTAGTTGAGAGAAACCCAATACCCAACTATATATGGCCTAAATATAATTATGCATTTAGAAAAGCAGAGGGACCTTAATTAACCAAGAACCTTAAGAAAAAGAAATCTTTGGAAAAAAAACAACTGTAAAGCCACAGTTGTAGGTACACACTGGTTTACCCAATTTCCTAATATTGTTTCACTTCTAGTTAATTGCTTCTACACCAGTATATAAGGACAAGCCTATCAGTCCTGAATTGCTGGCATCCTTGCCCTTGAATACTAGTGTACCTTCAATCCCATTATTTTTCCAAGTGTGTTACTTCAGAGGCCATGCCAAGACAATCTTCCATAAGGAAAGTTTTTCTTGGCTCATAACTGTAAATTGCAATTGCTACTGCACAAGCCCCAAGATGAGGATTTGCTATTCTTTGCAAGCCTTAAAGGTCCATCTTTTTCCAAGCTCTAAAGTTCTCACCCTCATGCCAAATCATCCAACAACCAAGCTGCCACTGTTACATACTTTTGTTTCCACAAACAGCTTTTGGCTAGTCTAGCTCCCAGATGTTTTAATAGGCCCATTACCACCCACACCATGAAAAACATTAACAGTTGTTTCATAAGAATAACATGTTCAGGCCATATGTAACTTTCCCAAGCTCACAATCACTTATTAAGCTTTTTGGTACACAAAGTAGTATCCAGACTTGCTTTACATGGATCCTGCAAAAGCAACTTCCTTTTTGGTTTACAAAGAAACCCATGACTGGTTTAATAGCATGTTTTACACCAAGAGAACCATCACTGCTAGCAGCAGCACAAAGGGGATAGCTTAAAAACACAAATGTCAGTATTACAGTAAGATGTCAAAAAGAAACATGCACCATACTACTTACCTTTTCATTTGGATCATACACAGACGAATAGAGTTTATGTGACGTTATAAGGCACCATCTTGAACACAGTGTTTCCCACTAAAGAAGAAACAAGGAATTAAACCTGTTACAGTATGACATTAAATTAAAAACATTTCATACATTGACATCTTGAGGAAACTTCATAGCCTTTCATTCCCTCATCAAGCAGACATAAAGCTTATAGAGAACTGCCCTTCTCCATGCAAACACTCACAAATAGTAACCAGAAACAATTCAGAAGCTCTAGATATGAGGTCATTAGCTTAAGCATAACTTTTTTTGTAACAACTCTCTACTATACCATCTTCTTTCCATCTTGTTCCAAGAAATACCTACAAGAAATTCTCAAAAGAGCATGAATGCATATGTCTGTACACAGTGGTGATGGAGAGAGGCATTCACTGCTAGGGAACTGTTGGGCATACAGCAGGCAGCAGACTGGGCCCATACAGAGGGGAGATGCAGAACAGACTTTAGATGCTAGCTAAGCTCTCAGTCTTCCCTATCACAGCCTCCTGACACCAGCCTGAGGAAAAGAGGTGCTTTTCTCTTAAACTTCTGCTCTGAACCAACTTCTACAGACAGTTCCTATAGTTTAACATTTTTGCACAACACAGGAAAAAGCAGTATACACAGGCTATTTCAAAGAAAACACAATAGATTATATCATAGATTTGTAAGCAAATCAAAAAGGAGATTCAGATAGGTATTACTTAAGCAAGTAATTTCACAACGTAATGGCAGTTAGCCATAAACAAAAACAATCATACAGATAAAATGATACCACACCAAAAATGCATCAATACAGACAGCTCTGGCAAAGTCACACTTAATCACTCCCTTGGAATCAAAAAGGCTATAAAAAGCCTTAATACTAGATATTGTCTAGTAGGAAACAAAACAGCAGTGACAGGAACTGCCAGAACTCAGAATCTGTCAATTCTGTCTTAAAGAACTGTTTTCAAAAGTTGCAGAAATCTGAGGAAGCAGTAGAAAGTAAAGGCTGTCCTGTGAAAAGACTGGGAAAAATATATGAATACGGACTACATTAGAAAAAAGATCAGAAAATAAGGAAGCATATGTTCACATAAAGAGCTTAGAGAATTCAACTGCACCTTCCACAAGAGTAGTGAACTTAAGACAGTTCAAAAAGGGATAAAATTTTAAGTTGACTGTAAGTTCATACTGATTTTGAAGTAACAGTGGCTGTCAGTAACTGGAAAGTGAACACTCCCTATTCAGCCCTCTAGCCTGATCACATATTTCTCATGTTGCATCACAGAAAGCAGAGAAGGCCATCACAGTTCTAATACAGCTAATCTTTTAATGTTATAAAGGAAAAGCAATATATTGCAACAAGTGTAAAGGAAGCCTTAGAGCCATATCATCTCTTGCCAGCTCCAACCAAGTTTCATGAGCAGAAAGCTACTATAGTTACACTAATTGTTTAGCTGCCAGTCACTAGTGGCAGACATAGCATACACTGTTCCCAGATAATCTACCTATACTTGATTCTTCCAAAGAACTCATACATGTTTAATTTTTCTGAAACTAAAAAAAGGTTAGTGGAAAGCAACCATTCCACCTCGTTTCACTGAGTTGTTTCCCATTCAGTTCTGTTTGTTTTGGTGAGGGTTTTTGCTTCTTTTATTTCTTTCACTTATTTCCCCAAAGATAAAATCCAAACTAACCTGAAACACAAATCATTTGATATGCTAGAACCAAATCCTCTAGGGGTTTCTTTGGTTTTTTGGATTGTTTTTTGTTTTTTTTTTTGCAGGAGTATATTATTCTTCACCTGAGGGTGTGACAATAAATCTGTTTCAGGCATTAAAGAGAGGAGTAAAGGACAATTCTGCAAGCTGCAATCACACCTGTCAGCTGGTCATTATCCCAAGTTTACAGCACAATTGTTTAGACCTTCATTGACTGTACTGTGATCTAGATATTGTCAGAGGGTAGAGGAAGGATACCTAGAGAAGCAGCAGAATACATTCTCCTGCTCCAGAATACACATGGTTAAGCAGATTGAGTCCCTCTCCTCGGAAACACTATTGACAGAAGTGCTTGAGGGACCACAAATAGTCTAAAGAAGGTCACACAGGACACACAGAAACTCTCCACTGAGTTAATATTCACTGGAGAAAGTGCTTGTTAAGGGTCAGTGGGGCTAATCTAAATACTTGCAGTTAGCACGGGAAAGGCGACAACCAGGCAAAGAAGGAAAAGCTTCTGAACTTGCTTGTAAATACCTTTCATATAAAACTAGTTTTGGATGCCTATGAGAAACCAGAAGAGCTATGCACAGGAGACTGGAAGGAAAGGCTATGATGGGGAAATTAGGTAGCATGAAGCTGTAGAATCTTAGCCATCTTGGAAAAAAAAAAAAAAAAAAAAAAAGCCCTGTTAAAACTTATAAAATAAAATTACCAAGCAATTAAAAAACTTGGAAAAACTTTAAACCACACTCAGCTCTGGTTTTACACTACAGAATTGGACAGATTCCACATAAAAATCTTGTAACAGTCTAACCTAATTATACACTTATGTTTAAAAATTAACTGCCTTCTCTCACACACACAAGCAAATCACTTAGAATGCCAGGTTCAGCCCTGAATTGAGTACTTGTGGGGTAATTTCCTAAAACAAATCAAGCATATTGCTCAACTCAGATGTGAAATTCCAACTCCAGTTCACAGCTTTTAAGAGAAGGGGTTCTGTATGTATTTATACCCATATACACTAAGGTTTAAGAGCTTGCTTAATCTAGCATCAACTCCAAGAAAAATCTCTTTATAGAGTCTTCTCCTAGCCACTATGAGCAATTGAATAATTACTTAAAAATAAACAAGCATTTTGTAAATAATGCACATCTAAGGCCACAAAGGAATGCTACTAAATTGCCACCTCCAACTCTACAGCTATGCAGGTATTATCATCAAACCCTAGGCTCCCAAGCTCCTACCATAGGTAGGTTCTTTAAGAGCTACATCAAACCCCCAAAGACCTCTCAACCCAACAATCCAGCAAAGCCAATCTGATTCTCAAGCTAGGTCCTTAATTGGCTGCCTCCCCCAAACCACATATGCTTTAGCTATTATACCTGACACATTTCCACAGAACACAGCCCAGAGAGCTCAGGTTGGCCTAAAGACTTCCTTGTATCTATGTATGTAAAACTAGGAGAGGGCAGTAGAGTCATCTGGTATAACCTGTTTTTGTCATGATTTGTTACTTACATTTGATAAAGCTTTTGACTCTTGAAAGCCCAAGAATGCAGGCTATTCATCTATCAGAACTCAAGTCTGGGCTTCTACATTTGGCTTGGAATTTCCCACATCTAGTAAATTTTTGGAAAACATAGTATCAGTGGTGTATTTTGGAAAAGCATCCTGCTTTGTCTATCATTAATTGCAAAATAGCCAAACTGAGTTAAAATAGCTGTAACAGTTATTTTATAACTTCATATTAAAAAAAAAAAAAAAAATCAAACTACAGAGTACCTTGTAGAATAGTATGCCTACTGCACACTGCCACTTTGACACCTCACAGACAACCTGCCTCCTCTTGGGCACCCGACCCTAGGAAACCTCCTGAGGTGGTTTAAGGACACAGAGTACAGCAGCAAAACAGAAAATTAACTTGTTATTTAGATAAGGCTTATATGTGTGTTTTTAAAGGTTTACATGCCCTCATGGAGGAAGGAAATCTCCCTGCTATGCTGGTCAGCTTGTAAATAACTCATTGATACTGAGCTTTACAGGCAGAAAAAGGTCTCAGTGTTGAAACAGACACCGAGTTGCAGATTTCAGGCAGGAAAAGCATCATATATCAATATTTGCTGTAAGAAGTCTAGTACGGGAAGGAATGTATATTTTAGCATTACTAGAAAATACAGTAAGCAATACCCAATAGTAACAGCCAGACTAGCACATTCCTTTTCACTAGAAAAATTCTACCTCTCCTAAGATTTTTGCCCCTACACTTTCAGAGATTTGGGTGTAAGATACCATGAGAATAACCCCTTTATCTTTGTGGTATATATAGTATTAGTATTCCTAAGTAGTTATAATACTGACAACAATGATTATTTCTCTTTTTCATACTTTGATTACACAGCAACTGTTCTCAAATCTTTATTTCAACTCATTTGACAATATAATTTCCTGTGTGTGGAACTCTACTGATGGAGTAGGTATAAAGCACAGAGGAAGTAGATACCTTCAGGTGACTGCACAACTTTTAATCTATAATGCTGAAAACATAGCCTCATAATACAATATTGTACAAATCACAAACAGGAAGGGAAACAACACTTCTATATTTCTTTTCTCTAAGGAAGCACTTCCCCTTATATGCTCAGAGTGCTGAACAGCCAAACCCTTGTAACTGTAGCAGATTCTCCCAAAGCCCACTGCAAATACAGCTGTGGTACGAGGTAACACACACTTCACTTCATAGCTCCTTCTCTCTGACCAGACTGACAAACACCCCCAATTCTAAGAACGGAAAATCTTCATATTTGCCAACATAGCATACGGACTACAAACAAGGAAACACTCATCTACCTAAGACTATTTTTTTAAGCTCAATCATTCCTATATCCAGGTAGTTTCTCCTCTGTGCCAGTCCCCAAAGCCTGTATAGTGAACCAGGCATGGGAATACAACCAGCTGAGAAGCTACTCAAAAGGAGTGGGAAAAATCTATTCTCAGCCAGATTTCAGTCCAGCTTATCCAACATATTCATGCAGTAGTGCTGGCACAAGTTGGAGGGATGCAGGAGCTCAAAAGGAACAGTCTGTGATTAAGACCTAGCAGCTGCAGAAAGTTGGAACAGTTTCTAATGGCAGCAGCCTTAAGAGGTCCAGTAAGGCTGGCTGGCACCTATGAAATAGATCACAGTACTGTAACAATCTGTGCAAGTTGGAGACAGACAGAATAAATTAAAACACAAAGAGTGTTTTAGAACAAGAGTGACATTTTTTACCCAATATAAACTTTAATGAACACTCAATTTTTTCTTTCAAAACTTTTTGTTGTACTTTTTGCCCACAGTACATAGCACAGCATACCTTCCCTACAAATTCCAAAAAGCTACTCCTGGAACCAGAAATCTCTACCTGAATTACACTTGAAGAGTGCTTGTCAGTACTAAAATCTGTAGTTTACATACTAGAAGCAATCACTAAACTCCAGAAGTTTATGGCTACATTCATCTCCACAGACTGGCAATCATTTTAACTCCCTTCCCTAGTGGCAAATGATATCCAACCTTGTTATCCCATCAGCCTGATACTTCTGCACTTATGAACTAGGGTGAAAATATTTCCCTGGAAAAACAGCACGCTAAAAATAACATCAGAGAAGAGAACAAGGAGCTCCCATGGTACAGATAACTTCCATGACTTAAAAATATTGGGAGCACAGATGGCAGATAAACTTACCATATATTTAATTCAATTATTAGAAAAATGTACCTACACTGATAAAATCTGTATCAGCAGTCTACTTAAAGTCATGATGTGTAGTATTTATCACTTTGTTTTACATGCTTTTAAGCAGTACAGCAGCTCTCTCAAAAGAGTTTCATGACTGAAATATCAAAAGCTATGTCTCACCCTCATTCTCTGATTACAGCCTTCTTCCAACAACAATTCTTCTCACAGCTCCAGAAGTGCAAAGCACTCAAAATGAAATTCTGGTTATATTCTAAGCAGAACTTATTCTGTGTAAAACCTAAACACAAGTGTCAGGCACTACATTAGAAACAGCGAAGAGCTAAATCCCCAGTTCAGTGTTTCTACACCTTTCTCAGGTCCTTTATTGATTCCCACATGAAAGCAGCACAAGAAGTTAAGGACATCTCAGTAGCTACTAGCCTTTGAAAAAATTGTAGGAGTTCCAAGCACAGTCAAGTTTGAAGATGTCAATTTATTATTTGTCTATGCTAGCAAAACATAGAAGAATCTATAAAAGCAATTTCCATGCAAATTCATTTTATTAAAGGTTTCCCAGCATACTGCTGTCTTGATGGTGACCTTCAGGCCTAGAAATTACTTCAGTGATATAACTCATGAGTGCTATTATATAGCGATAAAAACATTTTGTTTTACAGAGATGCCACTAACACATTTTCAATACTGCATGCACTGGTGCTGTCAGACAACACCCTTGAGATGCCAGAAAGAAGGAAACAAAAATAGGCCTTTTATAGGCCTTCTAGAGGCTCCAAAGGACTCACATCAAAGCCTTAGAACTTCTTAGTACGAAGAGCAGAAGCCTTCCTACACACACATCTATATACAGCTATACACATACTGTACGTCTATATACACATACTCATGACTACCAAAAACGAAGTTGTCCAACAGGATGAGCCCCCTGTTAATGTGAGGTCATCTCCAGTTAAACAAGCTTGGTCTTCAAAAAGCTTCTCTTCTGTAAACCTTCACAGGAAAACAGGTTTACTATATATATTTCCCAAGGAAAAATACTTGGATAAAACACATGCCCTTTTCCTCTTTCATCCCTTTCCAACATTCCCTGCCCACAGAAACCACCTCTTTTACATGAATCCTAGAAACAGGTGAGGAATTCTTTATAACATTGCTATGAGGCAATATTTCTAGAGAGAAGCCTGTCCCACACCCTCAGGGGTGTACTGGGCAAAACATTTTCTGTAATTCATTGCACTCTTCTCCACTGGAACTCTACACAAATTTTCCTTTTCAGGAAAAAGAAGACCCAAACTGTAAATTCTTTCTACAGTAAACAATTAGAAGTATGTTGCACTACTTTTCCCATAAAGAAACTAACTGCAGTGTCATTCAACTGTTACACAACACAGTGTGAGAATGCTGTTTGTTCCTACCTAAAATAATCTTAATACAATCTGCAGAAGTAACAGAGATGAAAACACAGCAGGTGCCTCAGTGAAGTTACTCCACAGGCTACAGAATAAGGTTTTCTAGATAATTTCAGGTCTTCATCAAAAACATCGGTATGGTTCTGCAAGGAGTTTATTGCCTTTCCATGAAAAGCAAGAAAAAGAAAAAAACATAGTAAAGCTTTAAGTAACAGCTCAAAACACTGTTAAGTATCTGGGATAAAGGGGGGGGGGGGGGGGTGGTGAGAAGAGGCAACTCCTTTCCCTGTTACCTAACATTTTACAACTAAAAACAGCACAAAACTACACTCTACCCCAGAGTTTTCATAAGCTTGTGTTTAATAGAGGAAAAGGGCAGAAAGAAACTGAAATCACAGAACCTCAGAATCAATCAAGTCAAAAAAGACCTCTGAGATTATCGAGTCAAACCTATGGCCAAACACCGTCATGTCAACTAGACTATAGCACTACGCGACACGTCCAATCTTACAGTGAACACCGCCGGGGACGCTGACTCCACCATCCTAAAGTGTCACATAACCCGGCTCACCAGCAGAAAATTAATTAAACTCTAAAAAACACAACAAACAAAAAATCACGGTCTCCTGGCAACACGCCGACGGGATACACCGAGGAACGGCCTCTGGGATGCCGGGAGCCCGCAGGCACAGCAGCCAGGACCCAGGTTTCACAGCCCCCGGCAGCCGCCTGCTCCCGGCCGGCACTCGCCGACCACCCCCGCCCGCACGGCCGCTCCGGCGCCCACCCGGGGCCGCGGCCCAGCACACACAGAGCTCCGCGGAGCCGCTCGCCCAGCCGGAGGATCCCGCCGGTCACACGGGGAAGCTCCTCCGGGGAGACACCACGCACCCCCCGCCCTCCCGCACAGGGAACAGCCTCCGCCCGGCGACCCCATCCGGCCCCATCCACGGGGAGCCTCCGCCACCCGCAGCTCGGTGCCCCCAGGCTGCCGCCACTCTCGGGCCGGCCCCGAAGGCGACGCTCACCCCCGGCAGCCGCGCCCGCCGGCCACCCCAGCGCAGGAGCGGAGCCACCGCCATGTCCGCGGCCGCCTCTGCCCGGCCGCCCTTTCACCCGAGCCGCCGGGGCCGGGCCGCGCGCAGCCAATCCCGGCGCGCGCCCGCCCGCCGGGGGCGGGGAGGGGCGCGAGGCGCCCGCCGCGCGCGGCACGTGCCCCTCGGGGCCGCGCTTGCGCGTGCCGCCCCGGGCGCGGCTGCGCCGGCCGCGCGCGCTTCCGCGCCGCGCTCGCGCCGAGTCCGTGCGTGGCCGGCGCGTGGAGCTGAACCCGGCGGGACCGCGCCCTGCGCGCGCACACGGAGCCACGGAACATCCCTGGCTGGGAGGGACCCGCAAAGGTTATCCAAGGCCAACTGCTGGCCTTGAACAGCACAGCCCCCGAGGCACACCATGGGCCTGAGAGCACTGTCCAAAGTGCTTCCTGAGCTCTGTCAGCCTGGCGCTGGGACCACTGCCCTGAGGAGCCCGTTCCAGGGCCCAACCAACCCTGAGTGAAGAACCTTTTCTTGATACCCAGCCTAAATCTCCCCTGACACAGCTTCGTGCCGTTACCCTGAACATAAGGGGCTGCCTGCTCCTGTGCACCTGCCAGGAGCCACAGCAGCACCGGGAGGGGATCCATCCCTCCGCTGGGCTTCCGTGGGGAGGAGGTGGAAAGCTCAACTGTGACAGCCTGCCTGATCCAAACTCCTGCCCTAGAAACACAAGCACGGTCGGCATGAGAGAGATGCTGATCATTCTCTACTTCACATCACCTGCAGGAGTACTTGCTGCTTGGCTTCCTAGCACGAGAAGCTCCGAGTTAACTCCTTCTGAAATGACCTGAGCAGCTGGGTCTGGGTTCTTTGCTGCGACTGTGCTGGATCTCAGTTGATGGACATAACAGAGTAGGCTGAGCCCCAAGTAAAGGGTCATCCCAGGAAACACTGTAAAGGTTTTATCATGATGAGAGTGCCTAAGAAGTATCACTGTTATCATCTCAGACCTCTGTTAAAATACAGCAGAGGCATAAACTGCCTGGAGCACTGAAGCATAGAAAAGACACAGTCCAAGATGTCCAAACGAGTGTTCACAAAACATAGGAATAACGGAGTTTTTTCCTTTAAATAACATTATTTCTACCATTTTTTCGCTACAATGGGGATGTGGAAGACGAGGATAGACCTGAGCCTCCTCTTCATCCTTATTACAGTAGCAGATCAAGACAACATTTCCTGCGGCTGAAAGACAATTATTCTCAGTTAAGAAAAATGAGTAGGTCATAGTTTGGAGTTCACCCAATACATGCTTTACAGCAAGCTCTGATAGAGTTAGAAGGCAGGAAAAAAAATTACATCCATAAGGAAAATGTATATGAGCAATACACACATTTAGATTAGGAATAACCCTCTCAGGCTTTAGTACAGGATAGGTCCTTGGGCAGGTAAGAAGATGCTTCCTATACCAGATGATTATGTAAGTGCAGGTTTTACCAGATCACATCACCACCTCAATTCGCAGGTTATTACATAACCACACTTACATTTTATACTTTTATAGTCCTCAGTAAATTCTCCCAGGCTATACGTACTATATGTACAATCACATTCTGCATATTCCCATGCTGCAGGGAGGCACCAAAGGAGGGCAGAAGGTCCTGGGCGACTGAGTTCACCCAAAGGTGGATATTTTCATAGGACACTAGCTGCATGGTCTCCTCAGCAAATCACGAGTCCCTGCTTGCATTTACATATAATATTGAAAATTTTGGCCTAGTCTAATTGTTTGACATCACTTTTTAAACCTCTTGTATCAGTATTTACATTCAAACTGAAAGATGGGAACGCTGTGACAAAAAGAAAAGAAGAGAACACTAGTATCTGAACAGAGAGTGTCAAGAGGATGGAGCTAGGATCTTGTCAGTGGTGATGGTCAATTAGATGAAAGTCAAAAGGAGAAGTTGAAACGCAGCAAGTTCCACCTGAACATGAGGAAGATCTTTACTGTGAAAGTGGCTGAACTTTGGAAGAGAATCCCCAGAGGTTGCAGAGTCCCCTTCCCTGGAGTTACTCAAAAGCCATCTGGAAACAATCCTGAGTGACATGCTGTACGGGTCCCTGCCTGAGCAAGGAGTTTGGACTAGAAGACATCCAGTGGTCCCTTCTAACCTTAACCATTCTGTGAACTCTGCTGCATACCAAAGATTTGTGAAATAACTTCTCTCTCTTTCCTCCCAAGAGAGTAGCAAAAATGAAATCAGCATTGGTTCCGCTCTATTGTACGCTTACACATTAGCTCTGCTGCATTAACAATGCCTACAACTGCACAGGTAGGAACAACGCAAGAAAACTGTTCTTAATATGTCTAGAGCAGGTCACCGTATTTTCAATTGATAGTTACAAGCAGACCAAGAGCAGAAGGGAGGTAGACTGACCACATTCACCACAGGCACTGCATTAGGTATATTAGACACACAGAGATACACACTACAGCATCGTGTTACTGCATTAGAACAATATCCTGAGGCACCTGACGTCAGTTCCTCCTGCACACATAAAGCAAACAGTCACATGGCATCACCAGGGTGTTTTCTTTTTCTCTACAGAGGAGATTCTGTTTGCCAGCCCCAACTGAGGGATTGGCAGCCACCTACAGAGGCGCATCAAAGGAGGCCCCCCACAGCTGCAAAGGGAAGCTGTCTGGGATTACACACAGACACCGCCAGCTGGGTGCATAAAGAACTTGATGAGAAATGGCCTAATGCAAGCCTGTTACCAAGTAAAGCTAAGGCTCCTCACGAGTCGAAGGGACTAGGGAAAATAAAGAAAAAAAAGCTAATCTCTCTGCACATGAAGTTTTCTTCTTTCAGTATGATTTGATTCTGACTGACAGATTTCTACTAGCAGTCTTTTTGTGTATTCTGTTTTGAAATGGGTAGTGCACACAAAATATAAAATTTTGTTTCTGTAAGAAAAGGAAGATCAATCGTAATGAATCAAGATCATACGCCGTTACTATTGAACATTCAAAAAAAAAAGAGAACATACATCCCCACTGCAAAAGAAATTGTAGGTATTCAAACATTAAATTGTGAAACTAAAATATCTAGAATAATTAAAGGATATGAATTTGGATAAAAACACAGACCTTAGTTCTGCATGTGTGTAAGCACATTTGTAATGCCATAACTCAATATACATTCCTGTCTCAGTTAGTGAAGCTGTTAGCATGCAGAAAGTTAAGCAGGTTTATAAGACACTGTAACACTGTGCAACTTCCTCATTATTTTGAGGGGGTCCTAGAGAACTGCAGCTTTGAGTCCTGAGAATTTCTTTGATCCTTTCATTAGAGCAGAGAGTTACCTTCATCTTCTAACATAACCCCAAATTCAGACAGAAATCATAAGTTGTTGTATCATCACCTAAATTTTAAGCTGCAACCCAGGGAGAAAACTGGAGCAATTGCAATCCTTCATCTAATAGGGAATATATTGTATCAGGTTTACTGAACATGAAATGCCTTATGCACAAAAGCCTGTGCCTAAAGAACTCAAAGCTAGAAAAACTCTTTGAAGTATCTGTTATATATTCTGTAAACAGCCTTTTCTTCTATCAGCATTCTGCTCAACACTCTGCAAGAGACAGAAATTCAGCCTTAGAATCAGACTAGTCAATATCTCCCTACATCTCTCTGCTGTGTACCTACAGAAAAACCTTGACTGTGAGGAAAGATCCCTCATGCCAGATTCATCTAAGAGAGTCAAGAGCTGGAGGAGTTTTCAGACACCCCAGAGAAACCCCAAAGCCCAGCCACAGACACTGGGAAGCCTGGAGAGGGTGCAATCTAACAGCTCCCTACCCATCTGGGGCACCTTAATTTCAGCCCCATGCCCAGCTGCCCAGGCTTTGGAGTATGGTGTGGTTCTTTGGAGGTGGCGGGAACACCGTTCCCCTTCTAAGGCTCCTCAGGATTGACCCTACCACATAAACACACACTTCAGAGCTGACTTGATCCTTAAATTAGCTTCGTGGCCTCAGGGGTAGCTTGAAGCTTTGCATACCATGTGGTCTCTCTTTCTCCAGGAACACGAACCACCTAGGCATCATCATTCAACCTCCCCAGCCTTCAGGTCTCCTCAGGAAAGTCCTGAACCTCCCTGGCCTCAGAAGCTTCTCAGAGGCAATTCAAGCACTGCTAGTCCATTCTTAGAGAGGCTTGACCTCATCCTCTACCTGGCTTCAGGGGTGGCATCTCCAAGCCAGGTAGAGGATGGTGAATCCCTATGTCAGGTTGCTTTCTTCTGTGATCCCCTTGGACCCAGGGACAACTTTATGCTCTGCAACCACATAGTTTAAGAGGAGAGTTCAGGGAAATATGGATTGTCCAACTCTTGCTCAACCACACTGATAGCTTCAGCATCCCAGTTTCCTGCTGCTGGTCACACACTCCCACAGCCATTCCACCCACACCAGCCATTCAGACCCTACAACTCTTTGGGGGCAGCATGAGCTGGCCCCAGCCACCTCAGAGGAGCCTCAAGGCCTAGGTAAGAGTGACTGAGGGAAGCTTCACCTACAGAGCACTGTCTCGTAGGATCTGAACAGGGTGGGCAGACCTGGGAGCTGGTACCGAGGTCCATCAACAGTCCCAGGTGAGGCTGGTCAGGGACATTAAAGGCCGTTGATGCATTCAGTGCCTCAGTACCCTGTCAAAGTTGCTCACTGGAACACAGGGGTGGATGGGGAAAGACACAGGAAGAAGCTCACACATTAGCAGAGAGTTCTTTTTTCTTGGGGACCATGTCTGGCTTCCTCCACTCTGATGATTTGGATCAAACACAACTTTTAACTTTTTTCACATCCTCAGGATGTTAGAAGCCCATTGACAAAAGTATGATGTAAAAACTAGGAGTTAAGCACTGCCTGCTTCAGGCCTGGCTGGAGTCACGGAGCCTGCAGCAGAGAGGGCAGGCAAAGGCTGGGAAGCAGAGCACCTATCAGATAATTCCAAGCAGCTCATGAGGTGCAGCCCTAAAGGGCACATTTTGGAAAGGTATCACACTTGGATGTGATTAAGTGATACCCCTTAATGAAATTTCTTACGGGATTAGCACAGGAATCTCAACTGCTTTGACGCTGAGAAGTGACGTCTCTGTGGGAATTGTGTTTTTCCTTTGATTTCGTGGACTGAAGGGTTCTGCAAGACTGCATCAAAGTAGCAGAGATCCAGAGAGTTCTTTAAGGAGGAAAGGGATGAAAATCTGAAATTCACAGAGAGAAGGCAAAAATAATCAAAAAATCTATTCCAGTATAGCCTGGAAGTAAATGCCACCTTAATGAAATACTGAAAGAGACTCATAGTCTGGGGAGAACTCAGACTGTGCCAATGTAAAGGTCTTACTTCCTCTTCAGGAGCCTTGCAACTAGGGTGTTACAGAACCAGGATAACCATGATGGCTCTACAAGTCTGAGCAAATATGAGCTCACAGTGTTATTCACCCCATTGTACAGAAATTAGCTTTGGCTTGGAACTTTGCTGAACAACTCCTGGAGCTGTCACGCTTGTAGGACCAAGGAAAAGTTAACACAATTGTATGATTTCTAGGATTGCTGGTTAGTGCCTGCATGATGCCTCTGCAGGTTCTGCATGATGGGCGAGGCATCTGTCTGGGAACCAGGGAAGTGACTTTGAAAACCAGAGAGGTTCAGAGCACTTGCTGTGTATGAAATGCATTAAACAACTCTAGTACATGGACAAAAGTTCTGCGGAGTTGCTTCTCTGTGATTCTCTGTGCTTCTCTGTTCACGTTGAGTGACAACGGGCTTGCCTAGTAGTCTTACATTTACTGCCTGCTTGTAATGTGAATGCAGTATTAAACAGCTTTGAATCTTTTCTAGGGCATTAGGAGTAACCCCAAAGATTAAAAACAAATTTGTAATTCATTTGGTTGAAAAAAAAAAGCATGTTGTCAGGACTAACAAAGATTTGCGCAATGGCTGTCGGGGCTGTCAAGCCCTAACGGAGTCCTGGTGAATTCCTGCTGTAGTATTTATTGCCTGAAGGTTCACTGCTCAGTAAACAGAATGGTACATTTAAATTTAAGATTGCTTTTAGAATTTGCTACTCCTGGGCATGGACAGGCTAAAGGAGATGATGAAATTCCTTAAAAGAGGCAATAAATTCAACAGGGCTAAATAATTTGTTTGGATTCCAGCCATGGCATGAAAGCTTGGAGCGAGAGAGGCAGGTTGGTTTGATCGAAAGGAAAAGAAGCTTTTCTTCTTGAGTACATTGTGCAACCATACCCCTGACTGCAGAGATGGAAATGAAACACTGAGGGAGGAAAGGGGAACAGGCATGAGAGAAAATATTTGCTCAGCTCTGTTCCTGATAGTGGCAGCCAGAACTGGCAATTGAAACAATCTCGAGTAGGTTACAACTTGTCTTGCTATTGCAGCAAAGATGTATGTTCTTACCCATCTCCTCTAATTTCTGATGGATACACTGGAAATTTCAAACTTATAAAAAGGAGCTCAAGAAGGCTGAATCTCAAGGTCAAGCAGCATTTTCATTTTAGCCACAGCTCTCTGACACAAAGGGGTCTCTATTGTGTGGATTTTCCCATCCAATTTTCCTCGGAACAATTAGTATCTTCTGTATGTGGCACAACACATGACACATTGGTGATAATCCTCATATCAAGCATGAGGATACTCCTGCCAGGTCCTTACTTTGCCTGTGAAGGCTATTTAAGCCCCCTAAGTCTTTACAACTTTTCTCTGGTATGAATTTCCCAATGCCCACAGTTTCATATTCCTCCTTGGATCCAGGGAGGACAATGCATTCACCATAAGGCACTAGAAAGTGCTGGATTTTGGTAGTTCAAAGGGTGGTGGAGTTAACAAAGACTAGATTTTGACATATTAATTTCAGGAACTCCTGAGCACAAATAAAATGCCAAACACTGGGGGAGGAGCACTACAATCCCTACTTGCTCTCCCTCTGCCTTTTCTAAGAAAAGGAGGTTTCTTCTCCATTCAATCCATGATCCAGATTGGTGACTGGGCAAGGCTGGGATAGGGCCCTAATTGTCCTGGTCAGCCTCACTGCACCCATGTCCTCACCTCAATTATCCTATTTCAGCTCAGGTCTGGGCCATTAAGCCTGCTCTGAGCTGCCTGTTCCTGAATTTTTGTTCAGATTTTCTGGGTTGACCTTGGACCCAACTCATGACCTTGTCTCTGCCTGATGATGGTTGGACTGTCAGTGAGATCTATTGCTGTCATGGGACTGCCTCACCTGGGCAGCCTCCTTCCCTGAAGCCTCGTGAATCCACAGCCTCTGCCCATGTTCAGGAGCCCCATTTCAGCTTGCTGGACTGCTGATGAGACCTGTTGCCTTCAAAACTGTTGCTCTGCTCACCCAACAGAGAGGACACTGCCATGCCTGTGCTGTGATCATCCCCAGCCCACCTTCCCTCATGAAGCAGCCTTGAGATTGCTCTTCTCTGACAGTCTGTAGGGATTGTAGGAGAAAGGGAAGTCTGCAAGGGATGGCTGGGAAAGAGAGGGATGTGGGAGAACTCTGGAGAAGGGAGCATTTCCTCAGCTGCTACCATTAATTCTCATATTTCTGACAGCTGATGTTGGCTGTGTCAGAGAAGATCACAACGTGCTGTTTCTCCAACACTTCAGGAGAAGCAGCAATAGTTCTCACTCTTTGGAGTTAGGTATATTCTCTTCCCATTCATCTCATTCCTTTTGAGAGTTACCCACTTCGAAAAGATCTCTGTGTGGTGGATCAGCCTCCTTTAGGGCAGAAGGAAGAGAATTTTATTCCCTGGGGAAATATCCAAATTCTGATAACCATTTCCTCGTGAGCAGACCCGGTACCTCAATCCTCCTACCACACCTCTGGAATGGCTTTATTAATGACCTTCTCTTTTTTTGGTGATTTTTTTGGGGGGAGGGGGGATGGGGGGGTGGGGAGGGTGTTTATATAAGTATCTTAACAAGCCCACATGAAGCCAGATGCCATTTCCACAGCTGCACCTGGTAAAGTGGGCACTAATCCAGATCCAGCAATGGGAAAGATACCCTGGTCATTCCTAGAGGAACTGAGGAGGAAAAGGTGATGAAGGCAAAGCCTCACTGAAGTGATTCACCAGGTCAGAGTGAGATTAATGTTTAGAAGAATATGTACAAATGGCAGGGATATCCATAGATACATAGCTAAAGAACGAGCAATATAAATACAGATGGAGTTGTCCTGTCATCCTTATGGAGTTGTCCTGTCATCCTTCAGGACACGTATCAACCAAAGCCAGAGGAAAAGAGCTGCAGAACAGAGTCTATTCAGCAGGAAGCACATGCAGCTGTTTAAAAGACCTTCTGAGTGTGGCTGGGTTATTCACATGTGCAGAGTTAAGTGTGTACTTAGGCTCTTTCCTAAATAGGGGCCCAAAGGCAGTTGGGATTTGACCCAGATCACATAATGATTTAGTGAGGCTGTAGGAAATAATCTCTGGATGCACTGTCCCTTTCTCCAGCCAGTGAATCATGGTGTCTCTTTAGGCAATCTGACTGGCATAATCCTGGGGGGGCTGGGAAAGTAGGAAAATAAGAAAGGATTTCCATTTTATCAAGATAAAGCTGTAGCCAGAGCTGATAACAGGTTACTTGAAAGAATGCCGGTCATGTACACTTAGTGATTGTTGCCTAATTTGTTTAAGCTGAAAAAGCCTATTTCTACAGTGGAATACAAATTAGGGTAATTATGTTGTGATGGAGTACTGCATGTGTAAGATGAAAGCCTTTCTTTACAAAAGCCTCTTCATCACTTGAGTAGAAGAAAATAAAATCCTGCTTAAACAACATGTTGTTTTCTGTATTTCCATTTGAACAAAAGACTTTTGAATCTTTTTCCCCCCTGTAATATTGCATGGTTTGGTTTTCTAAAAGTGCTTTTACTTTTGACAACCTCACAATTAAACCCTCCAATACACATACATTCCAATATGTAAATATAAAAGGCTGAGGTAAACATAGCAATGTATAATTGTTTCACAGTCTCTGTAAACTATTAATAGTTGGGCATTCAGATTACTTTTTTTTTTCATATTCTCCTGACTGTCACAGTTGCTCATAAGCTCTTGTCCATCTTAATATTCTTTAGGTGTCATAATAGCACAATACACAAAGATAGCTGTAGTTGGTTAAAATAAAGTACTGCGGGTTTTTATATATGATTTACAGTCAGATTGTCTGATCATAAATTACTCAGATACAGATTGAAAGCAATTCACTGCATATATCTATGTGTCCATGATAATTATTTTTATTTCAACCTGTAAAACCTTTATTTCCACTTCCTACATGAACTGCAGTTACCGTTTCGTAAAGGAGAGCTTCTTAAGCCATCAGTATGTATGAAATTGCACAGGCTTAGTGCACTTACACACTTGCACATTTATCTAAATTATCTTATCCAGGCCATCCTTATTCACACGAGCAAATCTTGTAATTAGCTCCAGCGAATTGCTGTCCAACTAAGACCAACTTGCAGAAGTAAGAATTTGCAGGATTGTGCCCTTAGTTAACATGACAGGTGAGAAAATCAATTTCTTTGTTCGGAAAAAGTAGATAGTGTTAAAGTGAATACTCAGAGAATCATTATTTATTCTCTTCACACTAGAATTCAAAACCCGTGTTTGAAGTTTGGGGAATTTGTCTTAATTAGGATTATTTTAAATTGTCAATTTAAGGACTGGCAATTTAATTACCAGGAAAACAGATCAAAGCAAATGCCTGAAATGTACATTTTTAAATGACTTATCAAGGAAGATGGAATCCAATAAAGTAAGGGGAGAAAGGAAGTAAATATGCAGATTGCCCAAGTACTCCCCTCCCAGGGAATTAAGAAGACTCCCTCGCTGGCTTCATGTGCTTCACTGAAAAACCAGTCATCCTTGTATGAAATAGATATGTCAGACCTGGTATATGCACATGTACAGAGAGACAGAGGACTGATTCTGTCTCTAAAAGAAAATGTTATTTTCCAGGTTACTTTTGCAAAAGTAAGGCTGCTATTATGCATTACATTGCTGTATTTGCAAGTAAGGTGTCTGAATCTCAGCATTTAGAGCTATGATTGACTGTGATACAAGAAGGCACCTAGAAATGGCAGATGTAATTGGACTTGCAACAGCGCAGAGCCTCATCACTCAGAGGAGACTTGGCAGAGGGACAGAGACAGCCTAGTCCTGCCTACCTTAGGAAGGTGCAAACATGAGGAGAGGAATAGCTCTCATACCTCTGTGTATGGGTGCAGGGGAGCTGAATTCACAGTACTTTCTATGGGGACCTATCATTTATTGCATTTGTTTTCATTGATTCATGGTGTCAAGTAACCTGAGTTAAAACATGTTCCTAGAGTCGCTAAAATTATGCAAAGCAGGAAGTATGAGAAGCAAAAGGTACTTACTTTCTGTAAAATTTCTTTCGTCTCTTACAATTCCGATTGTTTTTGATATATTCAATAAATAAGAGGCCAGATCAAAAGGCATAATAGGATTAAAAGGCAATCAAAACAAACAGTGACTCTGAAATGCTTAGGGAAAGTCCACTGGATTTTTGTGACTCTATGCAAAAGTGACTCTGCAGGCACAGCATTTTTATTGCCTTTATTTTCCCCCTTTCCTAAGTGAAGACGTCAGTATATGCTATGCAAAAAATATATTTTTATTTTATTTGGTGAATATTTGCATCGAGCTTACCTTGTCTCCTTCTGACATCACTTGCAGTATTTTTCTAGTAGTCTGAGATAAAGAGCAGGTTTTTTTCATTTCAGTTCTCCAAAGTGATGCTTGCAGCCACACAATTCATCAGGATGCACCAACACTTCCTTAGTATACAAGTATTGCACCTAGAGCACATTTTAACAAACAGTATTCAAATATTTTGTAATGACAATGCCCTTATATTCAACGCTGGCAAAAGGGAGAGCACAGGGGTTTATCTCTGTGATCCAAAACAGGTCAGCTCACAGTATTGACCTAGTAGAACTTTGGGTGATTAATATCGTAACACAATATTATATTTTTATAAGGTTGTTCTGTCCTCTGAGCCTTCCACTGACATCCCGTGGGAGTTGCCCCTGTGTATCTGACAGCTGAATTGGTCCTTGGTGAATTTTTAGCACATGGAGCTGTGCACACAACTTTGGTTAACAATAACATGTTGCTATGGGAGCTCTGTGCATGCAACTCTGCTTACTGTGTCGAAAATTGCTCTGGAAGGCAAATGTAAGTATGTCTGGTATTAGTCTAATTATTAAGCAGAATTAGAATCTTGTGCTCTGTGAATATCAACCAGAGAAGGAGCTTAGCATGAATAAAGATGCTTGCCAGCAGTGGCTGAGGTGCTTCTTCTGCTTCCCTTTAAACAGAAATCACATCCATAGCCGGGAGACTAATTATTTTGGAACCTAAGGGAAATGCAGCCTATATAAGAGAGAAAGTGATCTGCAGTTAAGGATCAGTGAGCCAGCTAATGGCTGGTTAGTCAGGAGGGTACAACTCCAGAATGTTAATAAAACGTGTCTGAAGTCCAACACCTCAGGGAAGAGGCTGAATGCTGCAGAAGATATATGTAGACAGAGGCTCTGTTGTTTTCTACTGCTGAACTACTCCTTTAAAGCAGGTTTTAAAACTGTTTTGAGACTTGTTTATGAATATCAAAATACCAGCAGGATAATAAAGCAAAACTCACTGTGGCCAAAGCAAAAATATTGCTAAAAGAAAAATATTATCCTTTTGTGAAGTACATAAAACGTGTTTGGTGCTTGCTGAGCAGGTGTGCAGTGCAGTGCTCTTGTACAGTAGAGGCTTGGCTAGCTTTCGTCATGCCCTCACTAATAGAGGTCATGACTTATTAACCAAAACAGCATGTAACATTTAAAAATATAATATAAATGTTAGCTGTTTTATCCTTACAAGAAACGGCTCAGGCCAATGCTATGGCTTTATTTTGTGAACAGAGAGCATAAAGTACAAATCAGCTAGAGGTTTTGACAAGAAAATCTATAGGAAATACCAAATTGCTACTTGTTGTGTATTACATAAAACAGTTACTATTATTTTTCTTGATACAGCTCATGCAGCTGTGTAATAAATGCTGCAGAATAATATTTCAATAAACACAAGAGAACACCTCCCTCCTTAAAATGTCCCCTCTTAGAGGACCAAGTGCTGTGATCTTGAGTCCTGCACCCAGACTTGCTTGGGGCTGAGGACTGCAGGATGGATCTCATACACCTTGAAGATCTGGGCAACAGGGAACCTGCAGGAATAGCTCAGAGGCAGGTGACAGTACAGCTCCTTGGTATGTACCTGGAAGTGGAAGCAGCTCTGTGTCATGATCGCCCAGCCACCACAGCCTCCACCACTCCATCCCTTCATGCTGCTGTGTGCCTCAAATCCATCTGTCAATTGCCCTCTGAGAGATTTCTGTCCAGCACAGAGCCCTTTTATAGTTATAGGAAGAGGCAGGTAAGTGTTTTACAACTCTTTCACATCTCAAACCACAGCACTAGTTGCTTTGCTTAAATTAATTCACTATTTGGTGATTTACTGATTACTCATATCAGGTTTCTGAACAACAGGGACAGGCATTTTTTATCTGAGAAAGGTGCTAGGGAGACTGATACTGTGATAGTGATATTGTCCCTAAGGCATCCTGCAATCTCACCCTTATAGAAGTAGATCTCAAGGAAAATGAAACTTTTTACATTAGACTTGGAAGATTAATTCAGCCAGGCTTAATGTTATGCTGTCAACAGCAGCCTTCTGCAAATAATGTCATCACACACCATTGCAGTCTAACCTCTCCTTCCACAAGAGTTTATAAAGTATAGTCTAGACTGTCTGATTATTCCACCTGCTCCTCTACTTCTGCTGGTAGTTTTTGCAGTCATGGTAGTTCCACTTTCAAAAAAACCGTTTGGAAGGCAGAAAGAAGTTTTTATACCAATTACACTGAAACAAGAACTCAACTGTGATCAGTAGAGTCATTCCAATTTACAGCACCCTAATTAAATTTGCTCTTCAGTTGCTTAAAGCATCCCCAGGAAAAATGTGTCAGCATCTGTTTCTGAAAACAGATATTTTTAGAATATTAGTCCTTTTACTGGCAATATATAGTATTTAAATGGAATATTTTTTAGGAATTAGGGACATCTCAGAATAAATTACTGTATATATATAACAAGGAGTTAGAACTCACAAATAGTCCAGAGCCAATGAAGGACATCTACTCCACTGAGAAATATTAATTGTCCAGTTTGGAAGATGGAACAGTAGAAACTTTAAAGCTAGGAAGGAAGGGAAGTAGTCAGGCCATGGTCTTCACAGTCATATGGTGCAACACTGAATCAGGTGCTAAATGTGTGCCTACAAGGAGCAGGACATTACCAGCCTCTAATGAAGGCTTCTTGCTAATGACTGTGCCATTAGAGAGTATCTTTATTACCTGTTGGACGTGTGTTACTTGGATTGTTGGCATTTTATAACACCAGCCATTTTATTACACCCCATAAGGATTTGAATTTAAAATGTCCAGAGTATCCCATACAACCAGTAACAGACACAGATACAAAATACTGCATAGCAGAGTTAAGCAAAAGTTGATCCTTTTTTCCGCATTCTTCTGCCTACAATAAGTTCTGGCATCTTTTTCATATTTGTAATCCCATGTTGGTTGAGATAGACATAAATTCAAAACAATGCTCTGGCATACTTCCCAAAAAAATGAGTTCATACATTGAGAAATGGATTCTTAACAGAAAATGCATGTTTGTAATTTGGTTTGACCTGTTTTCATTTCCATGTCATTTGTAATTTTGTAACAATGAAGTTTGCAGGAAAAACTCATTGAGTGTTTACAGTGAGACCCTTCCAAAATGCAGTCAGTGTGTTTGGTATTTGAAAACACATCCACAGCTCATGAAGCCCCAGAGTGAAAGGAAATCTGGACTGAGTTTTCAAAAGCAGAAAGTGGGAATCTGCACACAGAATTGGGTGTTGGGCTGCACGGCTGCAATGGACTGTCCTCTGCTGGGAACTGGAGCAATCAGGCGAAAACTGGAGCTTGCTTGCATTGCTGTGCTGGTGAGGAAGCATTTGCCTACGTTATTTCAGTGGTGCCATGGTGTATTTGTTACTTTGAGATGATGTAAGAGATCCTGCCTTCCTAATCATGGGAAATAACAAATAATGAGGAATAATCTCCTGGGCTGTGCTAGCAAGTGCTTGAGTGGAGAAGACAACAGCACAGCACATTTCTGCTCGAGTAGCCTCCCACAAAACTGTCTTTACCAGAATACTTCAAATCCCTGAGCAGACTAATGCTTCTGGTTTAATTTGTGACTTCTGTGTCAGGTCCCTGAGTGTACCTTCAATCCCTACTCTCCTCGACAGTCTTCCCAGTGACCTCCATGCGCACGACTTCCACCTTCCTGGGCACAGGATTCTCTTTTGGCTCAGCCATACCCCACCTCAGCCACATCTCTGCACTGTTTCTGGCCAGGGCTAGGCCCAGCACTATGGGGAGCTTTTCTCCTCACTGGTTCCCAAAAGTGTCAAGAACTCTTGGCACCCATGGGACAGCACCCATCAGGGGTCATAGCCAGCCCTGAGCTCCATGCAGCACCCCACCCCACTCATGGGACAGCCCCACTCCTGCTGCACTCCACAGAACCTGGTTTTCACTACAACCCAGAATGAGGAGCAGGGATAGCAACCATCAGTCTTACCTGAACATAACAAACCCAGAACAACTCTGGTTTCCTGTGAAAACTGTACCTTCTGGTCACTGGATTATTTTAAAAAAAAGGAAAATTTGTCCTTTTCTCTGTTGTTTTTATATTCACAGATGTGGCTATACAATTTCCGTGTGTTCAAATAGTTTTCTACTACATGGAGCTGAAGTTTCTTTTGATGTCTGTTTTCTTTTCCATCTTTTTTTTTTTCACTCTCTCCTCCAAACTTCATGTACTGGTGTGATATACACATTTCATTATATCTGAGACCACAGTGCTCATAACCTGAGAATCAAACCCTCAGAAGTGCCAATTGCATCCCTCTTAGCTTCAGTTCCTAAATTCTAAATTTTATATGGATTCTGATGGCTTGAGGGCTTCTGTCTGAGAAACTGACAGATCAGTTTGACATATTTTAAAGATTATTGAGTTCACACTTTTCTCTAAACCTGGATATTTTATTTCCTCAGCTTTTCTTATATGCTTTACTTAAGGAATAGTATTGTGTCTCCAGTTTTGCTTAAATATTGTTTGTAGTCCGCTCTTCTAGCCTGCAGTGGAGAAGAAAATATGTTTTTCAAAGACCAAATGTCAATAGTAAGTTATTACAGCTGATATAGCAAAGCTGTAGCCCATGGTATATTTTATTCCATACTACTTCCTGGTCTATTCCACACAAAGATCTGCTTTCTTGCAGTCTCCTCAAAGGAAATTTTATGGGATTTTTGATCAAGACAATGCAGAAATCTTCAAGACTCAAGACAGTGCAAAATATCCTTCTTTTTTCTCTCTGAAAAATTTGCAAACAGTTTTTTATCCTGTTCTATGGAATAAAGGTCTGGGAGTTAAAAGGATAACATTTGATAGAATACTTCTTTATTTAAAAGTATCTATGAATAACCCCAGGGATGTTGGTTGAGATATGACTGACCTACAAATCCTTGAAAATTGTACCTTGTGCAGAGGAGGGAATTGTTGTTCTTCATCTGCTTTGAGAAAGGGCAGGTTGCCACAGACCTCTCCTGCATGGGGAATGGCTGTGTCTCCTGAGGACCCCTCTGATGAGAGCCTCAGGTCCATGGAGCAGTGCTGTGTTAGCTGCCCTGCAGCAGGGTGTGTGCCTGAGAGTTTCTCCAAAACACTGAACTCTGACTCAGCTGGAAAATGAGTGAAGGGCCACATTTCTTGGTGACATCTCACAGGACTAGATCATGACTTTTATGCCATAATACACTACTGTTTAGTAAACATCAATTTAAAAACCATGCAGCATTTTACATGGGTGTCTCTGAAGCCTGATTCCTTTACAAATCAGGCCTTTCCCTCTTGTAGGTCCCCCTGTAAATCAAATTTGGGCCACATCCTTCTGTAAATCCACCTTAATTCCCGTTAACTTCAGAGAGTGCGTCTCACATGAGACAGTGGATTATTGCAGAAAATTACTGCTCGCTTTTTGTTTTTCCAATACATTTATTACTATTGTTCCATAGATTTTTTGTAGTCTGCATAAGTCCCTGAATTTATTTTAAAACTTAAGGGTCTAAGTGAATGCATCTACAACATTTCTTGTTTTCAGAGTATTACAATTCTAAAGGCATTATGGCAATAAGAACTTTGTTCCATAAAATACACTTACAATGTGTTTTTCTTAGTTCTTTATACATCTGATGTCTTAATAGATTTTGCAAACTCTGTCACAGTCAGTGACAAAGTAGTTTCCTGCTGATGACAGAGCACTTGCCTTAAGCAAGTGCTTAAGCACTTAAAATGGCTTGCCATTTAATGGTTTTGCCTCCTCTTCTCTTTTGGGACAGATATTCAGACATATATCAGCTTCTTGCAGCAGATAAGTCAGTTCATTACCATTTCAGCCATTTAGCATTTTTTCTTAGGTGGATATTCTTCGGGTTTTGTGACAAAATGTCATTACAGAAAGAGATAGGAAACTTGGCATATGTGGAAATATATCTCAAAAGTAAACATTTGGTTGTCTTTCAGTACACATCTGGCTAAGGTATGAAGACCACAGGCACTAACTCTTTTGAGTTACAAGCTGTGGAAAGTTTCAAACTTTCCAGAAATAATTTTGTTTAGGTGCACCGATTTATTAGAGGTATGTATGAAATATTGGCATTTATCCACATCACTTTAAAGAAAAGACAGAATAAACCTCACCCCTATTTCCAGAATTATTACTTTGTGTTATGTTAGCATTCCCCTCCTAACAAAAACTTCAGTGTGTCTATGAAGATGTTTTTTTGAGAACTATGCAATCTATGCTTTACAGCTACTCAAATGTTCATGCACCAGGTTCTTATCCAAGTAGGTTCTGTATTTAACACCATGTTAAACTAAAGACAGCAAGGTTGCTGAGTCTGGAACTCAGTATGGAGACCAAATACACTCTCTTGGCTCTGCTTCTTCAAATATATGTTTACCTTTCCTTGTAAGGTAAGCTGTGTAATAAGGTAAACTGGATTTACTGTGCCATTGCACTGGGGATAAAAATGGTACAAAAATGTGATTTCAGTAAAAAATTATTCTTCATCTGGATCCCTATGCAAGGTGGTCAGGGTGGCTGGAGGCTGTCTTCTGCAGGGCATGGCTTTGCCTCAGAAGATCCAGTCTCAGCTCCTTAACCACAGGTTTGCAGGCACTGAGGAATTACTGACTTCTACTCTGGCTTCCCAAGATTATTTATGTATTTGGCTAAGTGTCTTCCCTCTTCTGGCTGGCTGCCCTACCCCCTAGGTTTGTATTTGATGTTTCTTCTTGCCTGCCTTCCTCCTGGCTTCATAACTCTTGCATTCCTGTCTCTGCCACGATCCAGAGGTAGAGATGTGGCCCCCACTCAGCTGCTCTTCACTTACAAGGCTCCCCAGGAAAGTCATGCTCTAACTCTCGACCCTTCAACAGCTCTCAGCCCACCTCACTTAAAACTTCTCCCATATCAGTCAGGACGTCGCTGAAAACAAGTTTTTAACCCAGCTGTGAGGGGCTCCCTGACCAGTATTAGGCACCAGGTATATCGTCTTTTGAATGTAAGTGTTTAATTTTAAATATTTCACCCCATGTGACCAGGCACCTAATCTGCTTGTGAAACGTCCTCAGGAAGCAATAAGGTGACTTTCTGGATCACACCAAGGCTGTCAGATCAGAACCATGCTACATTCAGAAACACAGCAGTCAGCTCACCCTGCTCCCACTGCCAAAGCTACGGTCCAAAAGCCATTGCCAGCTGGAGTATGGTGCCATAAAACATTTGGCACCGAGTGCTGCATGATCCTTAAAGACATTGATTCTTGGCAGGAAAGAAACTCCTTAGAAATTGCCCCAAGGAATAGATTTTCTTTATTCACCTTTTTTGTTGGTTTTTTTGGTTTTCTGATTTTTTTGTTTTTTGTTTTGTTCTCCTCACTAGATCTTCCAGTAGATTTTGTAGGCAGAACGTAAGGGTTTCAACACTTTTAAGGTAGCATGAAGATGTTGATAAAATTTGTAAGGGAGAATAGTTGACCTCTCTAACAATAATGTAGTCCAAGCTGCATTATGTTGCATTTATTATTTTGTTAATTATTTAATTAAAATAACTTTTCTTTAAAACCTGCTATATATAAAGGTATATTTTTTCCTACAGAGGCTATGCTGCTTTTGTTTCACATAAGCAATTCCATCTTTTCTTTATCCTTTTGTAATTGTTGAGGGGGAGGAAAAGTGATTAAGAAATAAAACATACAGTCAAATAGGAAATGTAATTTCATTCAGGTATAAGCAGAATTGAGGAAGAGATAGAGGCCTCTTCCTCAGTTCTTATTCACAGGTAATGTGAATATCTGGGAAAATACACCCAGATACTGCAATGTTCCCTGGCCTGCAGTTGTTTTCCTAATACATATGGGAAAAGTGTTAGATGGTTCTTGAAAGATGTGAATGATGATATTGGAAATAACAAAAAGCTGCAGTTAAATAATATCTTAGCACTGCAGCTGTGGAGTGGGTAAATACAAAAACTATTGAAAAGCTGTACTGGCTTCTCATTGTTCAAAACGGGGCATTCTAGCAAAAGGTGCTACAGAAGACAAAAAGCTATTTCTTAATACTCAGTTAGTTAAAGCAACTTTCCTAGGCCACTGAGCCTATAAATGATCTGAGACAAGTTTGTTCAGTATCATCAGCTTCCATGGTGTGTTCAGAAAAAGTAAATATCTTTTCACTTAACTGCAAAATACAAGTTCAGGCTATTTTTTAGAGGGAAAGGAATATTTTTACCATCACCTCCCAGTACCTACCTCTCATAGTGCTACCCATGACAACTGTCAGGTGATGTCTGTCATGGAAACAAATACTCTTCAGCCTTCCTGATTTTTAGCAGCTGGTGTGTTTCTGGCTCCTGCTGCTGTTGCTGCTCTCCATCAGAGATTTCTCAGAGTCAAGATTTAATCCTGTTTAGGGGTGCGGAAAACATGGAACAATTTTAATTTCGGATTCATCCCAAAACAAAGTTTAGTTTAGATTTAGGATTTACCCACAGCCATACTGAGCATTTATCAATCCTGACCATAACTTTCTTAGAAAATAAGGATTAGAGAGAAAATTGAGTTTGATTGCACTTTAAAACAACAACATTGCAGCCTGACTCCTCAGTGGCAGTGCAATAATAATTCCTCACAACTGGCCCAACGTTGCTGTCCTGAAGTCCCTAAAAGGAGAAGAATGCAGAATAAAAAGGAGAAGAATGCAGAGTAACCATCCTTCTGAGTTGAAAGAGATGTCAAAGAAGCTCCTAGCTTGTCTTGGTCTGTGCAACTGGTGCTGTTTCAGATTAACAGAACTAATCTGTAGAGACAATGTTAATTGGATATACACACCTAGCAGCCACTCTTATAAAGTAACATCATTATGGGTTTAAGTTTTGCTTGGGCTTTTTTCCCTCTAAATTATAATTCATTTAGTTTGCTGTATATGGAGCAGTCTATTTATTTTCCTGAAATTATTTATGCCGCTGAAAAAAGTAATAGACTTCTTGTATGAGGTCAGTCTCTAGGTGGCTGAAAGCTTACCTGGAAAATGCCGAGGTTGCAGTGACAATGCACTCTTTGTTCAACGTTATCCACATCTTGCCTACTAAGACCAGAGGAGTTTCACGTTAATTTTTGGTAATGTGGTAACCTCTTTTCCCTCTAGTTTATGTTTCAGCAAAGAATTAAACAGGATATGAATTTACGGGAAGATTGAATGCTGGAGCAAGTTTGTAACTGTCCTTGATACTATGTCTTCTGAGATGGATATAGATCGTGTAAATCTCTCTACAATAATTCTTGAGGTTGGATGACTCTTGAATGCTTACTCTTTTGACCTTTATGATGTATTAATGTTTTCAACATATTTATCTAAACTTTTAAGAAGAAGGCATCTCAAATTATGTGTGGATGGGGAAAAAAGGAAAGGAAAGAAATCTGGAACCAATAAACTTGTGGAGCTTGTAAATTCTTTCTTTCCAAGTTATTCATCCTAAAGAGGGTACAGGCTCTGCCTCTTAGAAACAAAAATGCAGACAGAGGAATGGGACACTTAATGAGCATAGTATATCTGGAGGCTTCAGATTGAGGACAACCTATGTTGAAGTATCTGCCTTTCCAGTCAAATTTCTTAAATTTCTTTCCCCAAATGAAAGGTTCCTACTACAAAACAGTCAAAATTAGTGGAAAATTAATCAAAACCTGACTGGAGAACACTGGTCTTCAATGCAAGTTATGTCCACACTAACTTTGCTGTGACTCTCGTAGTTTGGGAGTTTTAGTCTATGTGGAAACCAGTTTTTTTCTGCTTTCATTTTTTTTTTTAACCATCACCACTTCAAAAGTGGATGAAAGAGCACTGTAAAAAAAGGACTTAGGAAAATCATTTAGGGGCAAAAGCCACAGAGAGGAAATTCAAAGCCACAGAATATTTTTTTAGGAAAACTGAACACATGAAAAAAAGGAAAGGAGATTATTAAATTGAAAATATTTGGCAACCTTAAGTATAATAGATACCAGTAATCATTTGCTGATGTGTTTACTGTATAAGCTGAACATGAACAAGCTAAGTATATACAATATGTCAGATTTCAGGTGTGAGCCAGGTTATGTGCTCATTGCCTTATGATTCCCAGAAATGTGTGTTTTCTCATCTGTGTTCCCAAAAGTATGTGGAATATGGAGACTGTAGGATTGAGACTACAGGTCCTAAAACTTAAATATTTCATCAATAAAGCAAGTAATCTGTTCTCCCCTTCATCATTTCATGTCGTATGGGAAGTGTCATATAGTCATGAGGCCTCAGACTTCATATTGCAGTCTCTCTTTCAACCCCAAAGCAGCAGAGTGTGAAGATATTGCTGCAATAAAACAAGGGGATTGTATTATTTGTCAGTTCTATCAAAGGTTGACAATTGTTCTGCATGAATTGGGCATCTAGATTTTCTGCAGTTTTTACCCCTTAAAGTGCAGCAAGAAAAGCAATCTATGTCCCTGACTGCTGCTTTTGCTCTCTGCTCATACCCCTGAGCATATCTGTAGCTGGTACTGTAGCAGGGTAGCATTTAATTCCTTTTAAAATAATTTCTATAAATTAAAATGGATTTTTTTTTATCTTAAAGACAGTAAAATTTAAAGTAACAGGAAGGAAATACTGAAAATCCTTAGAAATGTTGGGAGAAAAAAAATGCTCAAGTATCTTCCCAAAGAAATTATACTTATGAGGTTAACTGTATCATTGAAAGGAGAAAATTTAACAAAACTCTATGGGTCCAGTGCCTTCACAGGGATAATCTGCTGATGTCAGAGGAGAAAGGCTGAATTAATTCGTTAGAGGGGGTCTCCATCTTTTAAGTGACAATCACTTCCTGAGAGATAACTCAGTGCCACTCCAGTATAAGTGATTTGGGGTTTCCAGAGGGAAGCCCCACACAGCAAAACAGGCTCATGGCACTACATGCTTGTAAACCCTGACTCCGTTTCTAAATCCTCACAATTTTTCCATCAACTCTCACAGCACAGCAATTTGTGTGGGATCAGAACAGTGAAATGTTGACATGTGAGTAGCGCTCATTATATCCTGCTAGTAAGTGGGCACCCAAGCCAGGTCACCCAAGAAGCCCCTGGGAAGTGGACAGACAGAGAAGGTTCTCAGTTCTGGCTACCAGCAGGACACAGCCAGACACTGCCTCCATCCCCTTGTCAAGAAAAACTTTAATGTTTTTCCAATTACAATTTCAGGTGAAATTTAATCAAGGACAAAAGGATCTAGTCAGTGTCACTAGAAACACAGATGTTTAGGTCCCTTTTAAGCCCCATGACGAGGTGATGCCATCTGTGATGGGAACAGGCAGGTTTCCCTTGCATCAAGAGTTCTTTAGAGTCCCCTACAATTTGAGTCGTAAGCCTGAGCCTCTGTACCTTTACAGAAAAGAAAAGAAAGACAGATCACAGGGATGTTGAACTGCAAAGAGAGCACCAAGCTCTTTTGTGTAGAAGGGCCAAACCCCTGGGACAGGGGTGTTGTTCAGATCTCACCAGCCTGTGCTTGGCACAGTGCTGAAGGGCCCTAATCAGAAAGGCTGGGACTTGGTAACCCCCATGCCCATACTCCTTCTCCCTAGGGCAGCACTTCGTTTCAGCCCACAGGGAAAACACTTTTGGATCATGCAGGCCAATTTACTAATGAGAACATTCTGACCCTCATGAGAAATGGGCAGTCACGCTAATACAGGGGGATATATTGAATATAATCACATACTATCAAATCCATTGTCATAAACTTCAAATTCCAGTTATCTGTTCCTGTCGGACCAAACTAGCCTGAACTCACAGACCAACCCACTGATTTCAGACAGTGCTATGTCTGTGACTGTTTGGTTTTCTCTGAAACCAGCTTCCACATCCCCTTGTATCTCCCCAAAAACCAACTCCAAAACCAAACTTTCAATATTCATCACCAGTTTTCCACACTGGACTTTAATTCTCAAATTGTATGCTGGCAGTTGCAGTCAATAATGACTACACAATTTTCTATTACATTAACTGTAGCAAACTGAAATCTAGTACCTCTGGAAATGCAGAAAATATCCTGAGTGTTATTAAAATAAAATATTTGTGATTAGAGCCAAGCAACTCTCCTCTAATTACTTTAAATTTCAGTATATAGAGACTATGTTGAGTGACAAGTCAATTTATTTGCATGCTGGAAAAGCTCATGTTCTAGGCATGTGTTTATATGACAACAGCTTCAAGCATATGCTTTTTACTTTTCCCAAGTAGACAGATGATTTCTTTTTCTAGAGGCTCATAATAGGTTTTCTGTTCATATGCTGCAGTTAGCACACATTTTTTTTATAGTTTTATGGGAATGTACTGTTCTTGGAGGATGTTGGATTGACAGTCCTGCAAGATATTCCAACCTGCCCTGCTATTTTCCTTAATCCTGACCTGATGAAATCACCTCCTGGGGAGAGAAAGATGGTCACTCTTCATCCCCTGCTGGTACCTGGCTTCTTCACTGAAGACTGCTCACAAAGCTAGCAAGCAAGACCACTTCGTGGGGTATGCAGTGTGGTTTGGGCATCTACGTGGAAGAAGAGGTCAAAGAATTTTGTAATTCTGTAATTCTATAGACACAGAAGCCTAAAATTCAGTTTTCTTTATCATACTAGGAATTCGAATATGTCTCAAAGAACAATTTTGCACAGAGTTTTATAAAATTCAGTATTTTACATAGATTTTTAAAGTAGAGTAACAATGTCCTTGTTTTATAGAAACATTTCCGTTTCACTAACACCTGTCCTGAAAAAAAAGACATTAAATAAAAATTTAAAAATAAAAATTTTTAAAAAAGGTTGATTGTCTACTTATTTATTGAACTCCAGCTCCTTTACAGAACGATCACAATCAAGCATTCAATCATGCTAGATTTAAAACTATCAGGGACCTTTTTTTTTTTTTTTTGGTGGGAGGAAAACTGCCTCACTGACGTATAAAACCACACCACACCTTGGGACTAGAATTTGATGGGGTGAGTCTTCATAAAATTCAACCATAAGAAGACACAGAAATGCCTTCTGGAAATAAATAGTAATTGAGTGTTCTGTTCTTTACTAGATTTTTAAAACTCAGTCCCTGAGACAATGTGGCCCTTGCCTTGGCAGCAGTTCAAATCAGCTGAAATAAACCTGGAGGTTTCATTTTGTATGGCTTGCCCAAGAGACAACTCTGATCTGTATGGAAACTGAATATAAAGTATGTAGGCATGCGGTGACAAAAGGTGCCTACGGGCAACAAAGGGCAAGAAATCAGGACGGGTCAGCTGAGTAAACATCAAAGTCTCTCAAATAACCAACAGAAAAGTAAATATTCTCAAGCAAATGGGATATGCCCATAACACCATTGAGATTTCATAGAAAACATTCTTTGAAAACAGTTCTGCTGGGGTATTTCTATTTGTCTTTCCCATTCTAGAATATTGAATTAAAAAGGTCTGTTTGCTCTTAAAGTTCATAAGTTCTTGCTACTCAATCCCCACTGCAGCCTCTTGACACCTCAATTATCTCTTCAGCAACTCCTGATAGCACCACAGATGATGGCATTGCCCATCTGGGTATTTCTGATACACCCCACCATGATACTTGCTTAGCAAAATACATGCAGAGGATAAAAGGTATTTATCTATAAGGACTGTGCAAGGTCTAGGAATTATTTAAAATCCACTTAAACCCCATGAAGGTAAGAAGTCATGCATTTAGGGATTACTATTTGAGAGTATTAAAGAAACATATTTTAAAGACAAAAATCCCTACATGAATTCTTATTGCTTCATCTCCTGCAGAAATTAAGATGAAGGATTAACATATCCATTAATTTCAATGCTCAGGTCCCTAACTTGGGCTAACCTGAGAACTTCTGCTGTTACATTCTCACACATATCTTCTGCTGTTCTTTGATAATGGCAAAACTGGTATGATCTGTATATGGTGTAATCATTGTTTATTAAAACCCAGCCATTGGCTGAGGGAGTTTTGTATGTTAGTGTCATTCTGGCTTTTGGGTAGTGATATCTCTAGTGTGCTGCACATGGGAGCTGATCATTTTGGCTGTACGATCAACCACCCCAACAGCTGATTTAGTCACTTAATATCTGGCATGAGTGATGGGATGAATGAATGCTGCTGGATACTAAGTCTCCTCTCACAGCTGTACCAGGTGAGAGTTGCCAAAAGTTCATGCCATAGCCTGTGATTTCAGGCTAAGGTATTGCAACTTTCTGGAAGCACAGTGGGGCAATAAAAGATGTGCTAAATATACAAGTCCATGGAAGGCAAATAAAATATATGAGATTTCTTTTGGCTGGTAGTGGTGGTTGGTTGGTTTTGCTCGGGAAGCAAGAACCTGACCCTAAAGCTGTTTTTTTGCACCTCTACGTGTGCCTTCTGCTTGTTATTCTCTTTTCTGGAAAGAAAATATTGCCACTGTATGGACAAAGGAAATGAGGGGGTTTCCCGTATAACTGTTGCAGCACTAGGTTACCATTACATTTTATATTACCTTTTGTATCATGGAGCATCGTTTTTCCATCTTATTCACGTCTCCAAGCAGGTGTGGGTTTCCATGGGTGTCTGAGGGCAGACAGGGCTAGCAAACCGGGGGCCTGAGATGCCACAGCATCTGCTGAGCTGGCAGTGGAGGAGCCCACACGCTGTGTGGGATGCGCCCACGGAATGCCCTTAGAAAGCATTGAAAGTGTAAGATAAAGGGCATTAGTGTGAATGGACTCGTGAATGTGGATGTATCCCACCAAAGTAAGAAACAGTGTAGCAAAGACTGCTTCTTCTCTTCTCCCGCTGCTTCAGAGGCATGACACCAATGGCCTATTTTCCAATGGTCTGGTTTCTGGTACAGGGCCCCAAGCACCGGCACGACCTCACAACCGACCGGTGCCCGGGAGTGGGGCTGAGCCCCGACAGCCGCCGCCGCTGCCACATCCACGCCGCTTCTCGGCGCGGTGTGTGCAAAGCCGCCCACAGCCCCACAGACCCACCCCCCCACACCCCCCACCCCCACAGATGTGTGCCCCCCGAGGCGGGGGACACCGCTCCCGCCCCGGAGAGCCCGTCTCGAAGCCTCCCCTGAGGTTTCTTTCTTCCGACGGCGCGTACGGCACCCCGCCTGGCGGTGCGGGGAGAACCGGGCGCCCCCAGGAGCTCCCAGCACCGGGGCCACTGCGGAGGGGGCCCTGGGGGGTGCCGGAAACCGGGAGGGAGCCGCAGCCTTGTTTGTTCACCTCCCTGCTGCTGCAAGAGCAGGGGGGGACGAGGGGCCGGGACTGTGGGAGCCTGACAGGCACATTTCACAAAGTGATGGCACAACGTGTGCGTGTGCCCCGCGTGTACTTCCCGAGAGCTGACTCTGAGGCATTCCACGAGGACTTCGCCCCTCGTTGCCCAAGTAGCCAGGGAGGCGAGGACAGCCTCCCTAAAAGCCCAAGAGCACCTTACATACCTAGTGCGGAGGACATCTAAAGGTCGCCACGAAATGCCGAAATACCAAGATGACGGGCACGGGGAAACGCGACCCGAAACCACTCCGGTGCACAGGAGCGGAGTCAGGGACCCATCGCTCGGTGGCCCCGCGGGTGGAAGTCCAGCGTTTCGCCCGGCAGTGAAATTCAGGGCAGCAGGATGCACAGCCCCACTGGGGCGGAGGCGTCCCGCTGTTACCGGCGCGGGAGAAGCGGGAGCAGGACGGGCGGTCCCGCTGTAGAACCTGGGCGCTCTGGGGGAGCTGTTCCCGTGCCTGCAGGAATGCATGTTGCCGGGCTCGGGAATCGAAGCCTGGAAGCGCCAGGACGCACATCCCCTTTGTATTCTTGCGAGGGGAGCCGCTTTCAGCGCTTCCCCGGGTGAGGACAAACCGGCCAAAAAATAAAAATTAACTCTTCATCGCGTTGTAAAATTGCGTTTAATGATTCATCGGGTTTGAGGACAAAAGCTGTCTCTGACTTTTACGTTCATTCCCCCTAATACTGTGGAAACAGGAACCTTTCCAGAGGGCAGGAGCACCCCGAAGGACTTGCAAGTCAAATCCCCCTCAACCGCGAGAGCACCTCCTGAACCCGGTTTCCCCTGGCCTCAGTGGATGCTTTTAATTAAACGCAACTGCCCCTTTTTGTTAAAATCCGGCGGAGAGGGGTTAGATTCCTACTTCTCGGGAGGCAGACGGGGTGTGTTGGCCGCTGAGTATCGGACCCTCCGACCAGGGCGGGGCAGTCGCGAAGTTCACCCTTGCCAGCCCTGTATGCACGAAGCACCTTGACGGGGAGAGATGTGAGGTTATTGCGCCAATTTATTACAAATCCATTAAAAGAAAGGCTCAGGGGGCAGGATCTGGATCCCTCTCCGGAACCAGCAGTCCACCTGCTGTAGACGACACAAATACCTCGTGGCACCCGCACAAGGGCTGTGCAGAAAGTGCGGAGAGGAGTGCAGGGGCCAGCCGCTGACGGGAGGGTAGGGGAGGCACTCGCGGGGGGCCAGATGGCCCGCTGCCCCAGGCAACTACGACGCACCTCCCGCCAGGGATAGCAGCGACATCACCATCGGAGCTGGGGTGCGCGGGTGAGGGGAAACCCCGCGGGGGGGACCAAGCTTGCAAACGCCCCCGTGAGACTCCGGCAGCCTCGGCGGGCGGAAGGGGCCACCCGTAGATACCTGCGCTGTCTTCGCCAAGTCCCAGAACTTCATTTAAGAGCTGAAAACGAGAAACTCGCCTTCCTCTCTTTTCCCTCTTTTTTTTTTTCTTTTTCTTTTTTTTGGTGGGGGGGAAGTGGGGAGAGGGGAGAACGTGTGGTGGCCACAGCCCCTCGCCTTAGCGGGTGTCGTTTGTCCTAGACGAGAAAGCCTCCGCGCCCCGCTGCTGGCCGTCCCGGCACTGCCGCCCCCGCGGTGCGCGCAGCGAGCGCGCAGGTAGCGAGAGGAAAGCGGACGCGGCGAAGGGAGCGCGGGTCGGGGAGCGCTTGGGCAGGTGCGGACAGAGCGAATGGCGAGGCCCCAGGAAGGGCAGCAATGATCCCTGCGGCACGGGAGGGCTTTCAGCGGGGAAAGCCCCTCCGCTCCTCTTTGCTGTTGGGCGCACGTCGGGCCGCGACGGCGAGCGGTCAGAGAACCCTCGGCCCGGGGACCGACCTTGGGTGGCGGGGGACGTGCCGTGGCCCCGCTTGGCAAGTGCTGGTCCTGCTTCCCCTCACTGCGCAAACAACCCAGAGCGCAGTGCAGGCTCGTCGCTTGCTTCGCTCAGCTCCTCGGAGCCACTTGGATCGGGGATAATTTGGAGGGATGAGAGAAGTTATTTCATCTGTTTCCTAAAGCGAATGATCTTTCGCTTTGCTTTTTATTTTTTTTTTCTCTCTCTAAAGTAATCTCTTTTTCGATATAACTACAGATAAATAAATGTGGGCAGGTATGTCCCGCTCTCCCCGCCTCACCCATCACTCCGGTGACGTGGGGAAAGACTTGCGAAGGAGCAGGAGGAAATTATGGGCAACGCAAACACCACCGAGTACGCTCCTCCACGGAAAATAAAATTAAAAATGTAATAAAAAAGGAGAAAAAAAAAAACCTAACAAAACCCATAAATAGGGGATGGAAGAAAAAAGACTTGCAGCAAAGCCCCCCCCATCTCAATCCCCAGGGGAGGAGTAGGCAGTAGGTTACTGGAAGGAGCAGAGATTAAGTCTACCTTTACCATGCTCAAAATTAAGAAGCATCCTAGTGTCTGTGCTGCTGAACAGCAAGGAGGCTTTCAAAATGCCGCTTTGCTAGGTAAAAATCACTCCGGGCACTTCTCCCGCAATTCCTCTCCCTCCGCGCACCCCGAAACCTGCGGAGGAGCACGAAATCCGCCTGGTCCTGCCGGGCATCTCCACGGAGCAGGCCTGCAGGTTTTCCTGTAATTCCAGGATTCCCTGTTGTAAGCTCTTAAACAGAATATTGAAAACATTTTCCTAATGGTGCCTGTTCTTGCCTTGTAGCGCTGGTACTAAACAAATAAGAAAAGTGTGTTAAAGAGAGGCTACGGTTACAGCATCTTGGCCTAATATTCCCACATATAATTAAAACCATAGCCACAATAATACATAAATAAATAACAGCAAACAGAAGGGACCATTCCTGTGGAAAACAACTGTTTTGGCTCTGTCACTGTATTATTTTATTGGAGCAGTCTATGCCGTTCCTTCCTAATTTTATTTTAATTTATTTTAGTAGGAGAGACAGCAGGGAAATAAATGATGCATTTGTTTTTTCTTTTTTTTCTTTTAAGTCCATGTTTAGTTTTAATTTTCCTGTATTTTAAAATAAACACGTTGGCTGCAGAGTGTTTGATCTTTGCAAGAAGGAAGCCTATATTGTGAAGGAATGTGCAGCAGTTTGGTATGAAAATGGGGTTGGGACTCACAGCTGCAGGCAGAAAAAAAAGGTGTTGTGGTGTCAGCCAGAGGTGTTCAGTCTAATAACTCAAGCTGTAAACTGTATCCTCCAAAATTACTTACGTAGTAAATCACTCAGGGGTTAAAAAATAGACTGGAAAGTGTAAGGGAGGGGGAAAAAAATCTTTTAGAAGTTCTCTTCATGAAAATTATTTGTAATTATGGGAATTAAGAGTTTAATATCTCCCCCTTTTTCTTAAATGTGAGGTTGATATAGTTAATTGCCACTATATAGCCGATGGTGCTTCCTCCGGTCGTTCGCGAAGCAACAGAAACTTGAAACGCGTGTTTGGGGGTAGCTGTTTCATTGACTGCTTTACCCAGTTTGCAGCTAATTTTGACCATCTCGAAGAAAAAAAAAATTAAAGAGACAGCCAGGGCAGTGAATGATCCTTAACAATTTTGTATTACAGCGAAAACCTTCGGAAAGGACCCTCCTCCCTCTGCACAGCCGAGGAGAAAGCGTCTCTCATATGCCTCTCTCCCCGAGGCACGGCGTGTTTCCATCTCTTTGCCTCCCGTAGATGTATTAGTCTGGGAACAGTTGGGAAACTAGGGAGGCTTTGAAAGGAGAGCTCTCTTCCAGCCTAACTGCTGGGTTTGTAGCAATCCAGTCCGGGAGAGCAGGGGGAAAAAATCCCTCAACTCTGGTGTCATCCGCAGCGTTTTGCTGCAAAGGAATGGAGTGAGTAATGTAGCAGGAATCCGAAAGGAGCATCCCAAGTCGAGATGTTGCCTTTCAGAGCAGCTTTCCCGTTTCCAGGAGCGTTTTCCTTCACTGGAAAGGAGATGCTGGGTTTCGGGTGGTTGCACCTCTGCTGATAGGGAAAGTAACTTGCTGGGAAGATTTCCATCAAGTGACACATTGAGAGATTGGGGAAAAAAATAAAATAAGCAAAATAAGATCAAAAAAGACAAAATAAAATTTAAAAAACTAAAACCAAATTAAAAAAAAATCTGGAGAAATGCCCTACGGACGTCAGAAAATGTTTACGGTGGAAATAAAAAGTCAACAACAATTAAAATCTGGAAGCCACATTCATTAGTATTCAGCACATACGATCTATCTTTTATGTTTATCTTTCTCCGCGGATCAATATTGTAGCAGCATGTGCCGGGAACAAGCAGAAATCTGGCCACTGCATGTGGCTGACCTTTCCCTCTCTCCCTACAGGTCAGATCGTCTTCATCAAAACAGGTCAGATAGTCTTCATAACTATCATCACCTAATGCGGCCACTGCCAAGGCTCTCATTAAAACCGGTATTTAATCTAGGCGCTGTGACTGAGAATCAAAGGAGAAAGGGTGTTTGCCCACACAGAGGAATTAGCAGTCTAGGAAGAAGAAGGGGAAAAAAAGTTGGAATGAAAATTGCGCTTTTTTTTTTTTTTCTGGTTTCTTTTTTTTTTTTTCCCCCGCCGCAAACCGCTGTACACAAGAGAGCCAACCCGAACCCGCGCACAGCCGCACAGCCGCCGTCCCCTGCAGGGGCTCCGCTGCCAGGAACGCGGACCGGGCGGGTCGGGCCGAGCCCCGTCCCTGCTGCCCCCGGGACTCCCCGGCCGCGGCCACCCACGGACCTGCGGCGTCCGGGGCGCCGTGCGGGGACCCCCGCGGACAGGTGTCGGGGAGATCCCGTGGCGACCAACCCTGCCCGCCTCGGGCTGGGTCACTCCGGGTGTCCCCTGCGGGCCCCACGGCCGCCCCCATCCCCCTGCGAGGTGCGATGCCGCGCGTGTAAAACACCCGCTCAATCACTTACTGGAGCTTGAATTACTCCCCACCCCCCTCCCCTGCTTTAGCTGCCGATTATTTTCTTTTTAACACCAAAAGAGCGTCCTTCCCCCTCCGGAACGCAACAGCTGATCCCGCGCGTGGGGCCCCGGCGCGGCGAGGGGGCTGCTGGAGGAGCCCTCGCTCCGCTCCGGGTCCCGCCGCTCGTCCCTGCCCTCTCCCCCGCACTCCTCATCGAAAAGCGCTTGGGACCACGCGGGGGAACCTGCTCGTGTTTCCTGCACTGCGAGGAAGTGGGATCCGCGGTCCGTTTGGTGCCGCGTTTCCTTTTCTCGGGACAGCAGTTAGGCAGCCACTTTGAAGTATTTATTAAAGACATGAAACCTCTAGCGAAGGTCTCCCCTCACCCGGTTGTCTCGTCATTCTCCTTCTTCTCTTTTCTTCTTTTTTCTCCCCCGAAAGTATTAAAGACAGAGACATAGTCCAGAGAATATATTTTTAAAAGAAGGGGAAAAAAGAAAAAAAAGAAAGAAAAATGAGGAAACCCCAAACACTGGGGAAGACTTGCACTTTGGGACAGAGGGGGGCACCGTGCCCTGCAGGGTGGGACAATAGTTCATGCTTGATCTGGTGCTTATATGCAGCTCCATTCCTGGCCGTCTGGGTCGGGGAAAAGAGTAAAATAACACAAAACCAATAGGGAAAAAACCCCCAAAACCTAAAAGGAATTGAAAAAAAAAAAGGGGGGGGGGGGGGGCGGGAAGAGGAAGAAAAAAAAAGGGATCCACGAAATTTAAAAAAGACCAACCAAATCCCCCCCCCAAAAAAACAAAACCCCAAAAAACCCAACAACAAAACAAAACAAAACAAAAAACCAAAACAAAACAAAAAAAACCAAACACCAAAAAGCCCTCACAACCATGCGTGAAGATGACAAATAGAAAAATATACATACCTCGCTGTGCCCAGGAGCACGTCTAGCGTGCGCTTGTGGCTGGGGAGAGGTTTGGGGGAGCCTGCTATGTCTTCATAGCCGGCAGGAAACGTGTACGAGTTTCTGAAAACAAAGGGGAAACTTAAAAGGCTGATACGGGTTTGGGGAGGTCTGGCCAGAGCCAAACGGAGCGGCTGCAGCCCGAGCTGCTGCCCCCGGCACGGGCGGCGGGGGGCTGGCCGTGCAGGGGCAGCCCTTTGCCCGCTGCGGAGTCCCGCCGGCACTGCTGCTAGGCTCAGCAGCCGCTCCACGCTCGGGTTCGGGCGAGAGCTGCTGCATTTTATTCTACTTCGGTCCGGGCTGTTCTCATGTCTGTTTGTTTCTTGGGAGGTTGGTTTACCTTTGGATTTGAGCTCGTTTTTCTGCCGCCACCGGCTGCAACCCAAAGCCAGTAAGAGCAGCCAAGCCAGGTGGAGCTGAGCGGGGGCAGGTGAAGGCAGAGCCCTGAACTGCCCTCCAATTGCGGGTTTAGGGGGAAAAGCAAAGCCTGTTTTATGACGGACCCTCAAATTTTTTGGCTTGAGAGGAGAGAGTAATTCCCAGGGAAATGATCTGTCTTTTCAGGGGGTCTGCAGGAAGAGTTAGGAGAGAATTTCATTATTAATGATAACGATAAAAATTTAACCCACCCCTCCATGCTGCTTTTCACGGTATAAAGGAAGAATCACACCGCCGCAGGATAGCCGACCAAATGAGGCTGCCACAGCTGGGCACGGGATGCCGGCAGCGGGGCAGCGCCGTGCCTCCCACCGCTCACCGGCGGCGGGGGCCGTGGGGCCGAGGCGACCCGGGAGCCGTCGGGGCAGAGGCATCCGGGAGTGCGGGCCGCCGGCCGGGGCACCCCCCCCGAGGTGGCTGGGCATGAGGGGACTGCGGAATGCCAGGGCAGAGTCGGGACCGCTGGGGAAGCCTCAGGCCTCCCTCCAGATTGGTTCCCAAATTGTCTTCAGGGCCAGGACAAGGGAGATTTGGCAAGTTCAGGTTCAGTGTAGGAGAGAAAGCTGGGGGGAGGGAGGGTTTGGAGTTGAGGGTGTTGAGGTGGACAAAGAAGAGAGGCGAAGAGGACTTCGGGGCCAGTGGGCCACCCTCGTAAAAGGCTGTGAAAGGGGTGTTGGCTGCTCTACCCCCTAAAAAACCTCAGCCCCTGAACCCGATGACTTACCGCTCTCCCTTAAGCGTGGCAGGGCCGAGCCAGGGTCAGGGCACGAGGGAGGCGGGTGGAGAGGGGCTGCGGGCTGGATGCGCCAAGGCCAGGGTCAAGTTCAAGGCCAGCCTGGGTAGGACAGGGAAGGGGGGGAGCTTGCTCATTGCCACGGCCGCATCCCTGGGCCTACTGGAGGAGAGGCATCCCTACCGGAGGGAATGGGGCTGTCCCTACTGCCGCACGACCTGCGTTTTGCCCAGAGGGAGGCCGCTTGCCCCTCTCAATGATCATCCCCGGGTTCACCCGAAGCCAAAACGGCTCCAAGGGGAGGGAGAAGGGGAGCCCAGCTCCCGAGCCCTTCTCTCCGGCCGGAGCCGAGCCCATCGGGGCGGCGAACGGTGGAGAGAGGTTGGTGGCCCTTGGGCAGAGCTGCTCCTGCGCCCCTGGGCCCACGAGGGGATTTGGGCAGACGGTGGCTGGCAGGGGCTGGCTCTGAAGCGGGACCCTCGTATGGTTTTTCAGCTACGGGGAGGCCGGCAGGACAAGCAGGGATCCTCTCAGCTGCATTTCCCACGAATGTCTCCAAGGGGCAGGCGGCATATGCCAATGATTTTAATAAATATTTTTTTTACGTAATATTACTGCCGAACATAAATTAGGTTTTAATAGCCGTTTGATTACCCGGGGAGCTGCCGTGTGCGCGGGGATGGCCGCCCTGGGAGGAGCACGGCCGCGAGGAAGCTCCGGATCTGCTCGCCATCTAAACTTCCTTGTCAGCAGCGGGACGGGGGGGAGGGGGTGTCTTTCCCTCCCTCCTCCCCTTCCCCTGGGTGTAGGTAACCCTCTTCTCACCCCAGAAGTGAGCAGGGCCCCGTGTACCCTCATCTAACCTAACTCCCTCATTCCGGCTGGAGACAACTCTATTGGTATTTGAATACACGGGACAAAGCCCGAAAAACCCAAAGCGACGCCTGGCCCGTGGTGGGGGGTAAGCGGTGGGCTCGGCCGGGTGTGAGGAGCAGAGGGCTTTCCCGGGCTGCACAAGCTGCCGCTGAAGGCAGCGCAGCCACCGCAGGGCGCTCGGAGCCCGGCTCACAGGACTGCCTTTTCGCAGGGTGTATTTCGGTGGCTTGACAAGGCCGAACTTTTTCCACGATTTCCTGGCCGCTGTCACACTCGCCTTGTCTGTCCCGCTGCGGCGGGCTGTGCCCGGAGAGCTGCTGTCCGGCTGCCCTGCACGGGCGGCTCCCCCGGCCGGGCCCCGACGGCGCACGTGGAGCCAAACGCCGGGCCAGCATCCCGGGAAAGTCATCGCCCGGCAGCTCTCCGTCCCTCCCTGAACTCATTTGACAACCCAAACCGCTCTCTGGGCTAAAAATAAATTTAAAATAATAATAATAAATACATTTTAAAAATAAAGAGAGAGAGAGAGAGAGAGAAAGAGAGAGAAAAAAAGCTCGAAGGGGAAATGTGAGCTCTCGGTCATCACAACTTTCTTCTCTCCTGGGCTGCATGGAGACTACAAAAAAAAATGACAAGACGGGAGGCAAGGACGATCTACGGCTCAAAGCAGCCGAGCTCAGAGTCTTGTCATTGCCCCTCCAACTTTGCCCAGAAACACCCCGCTTTCTCAGGCTGTGGGGCAATGATCTCCCCAGCCAGACATGCACCGGGGAGAGAGGGGTGAGCCCTAGGAAGGGAGAAGCCGGAGGAAGATGTGCTCTCTCCGTGTAAATATCTTACTAAAGGAGATCTTGCCTTGCAAGTAATTTAGAGAATATGCATCCTCACCCTTTTCTTTCAGCTCAGAGGCTTCACAAAGTTTTAGGGGCTTTTGTGGATTTTTTTTTTCCAATCTGGACGGGAGAGCCCAGCTGGAAGGAATCCTGTTCCAGTAACCAGCGGAAGTTTTACAAGCATTTGTTTTGCAGTCGCCGCTCAGCTCATCACATACCTTATAGCAGGTTTTAGAGAGCCTTTGGCATAAAAAGGAAACAGCTCGTGCAGTTTCAACACGTTTTATTATATTTCTGTATGCATTACTCTCAAAACATATCACAAGAAATGATGAAACCACTTAAACCTTCAAATAAAAAATCTTAAACAGTTTATGCTCACAATTGTACATATTTATAGTTAAGAAACATTCTTTATAAATACTGTTTCCTCTGTAGCAAGTTAATACCATAATTTAATTACAAATGGATAAATATGGTAACAGGTATTTACAGGAGGAAGGGCGTTATTACGGAAAAGCTAACGGCACGACGTTTATTTTTCCTCACAATCTTCCGAACAGGAACTAACAAATTGAACTTGCAAAAGCACTAAAACATCACATGTAAACCCAGCTAACAGAAAAATACATTCACAAGCGTTGTTGTTCGTGTGTATGTGTGTGAGTAACAGAATGGAGACTTTGGCACGGTATTTCTTCCCCAGTCTATAGTTGAAATGCAGTTTACAATCAAGTTGCTTCTTAAAAAGGAACACAATATTCAAGATATCACAATTACAAAAGAAACCTTTTTTTTTTCTTCCACGTTACTTTTTTTTTTTTTTTTTTTTTTTTTTTTTTAGGGATGAACTAAAAAAGGAGAAAAGAAGGAAGTGGGGAGGGAGAGTGGGAGAAAAGAAAACAAGTCCATCACTTTCTCGGGGAGGGAGAAAGAGGGGGGGAAAAAAAGAAAGAGAAAAAAGAAGAAGAAGAAGAAGAAGAAGAAGAAGAAGAAGAAGAAGAAGAAGAAGAAGATGAAGAAGAAGAAAAAGAAGAAAAAGAAGAAAAAGAAGAAAAAGAAGAAAAAGAAGAAAAAGAAGAAAAAGAAGATGAAGAAGAAGAAAGGGACCAATCCGCGGTTTACAAACGGGACGCACTTCTATACACCGAGAATCCAGGAAAACCTCGTTCCCCACCTCGCCGGAGGAAGGAGAAGGCCGCTATATACACAGTTCGTGGGGCGGGAGGGCGCTGGCTGCTCCGGGCGGGGAGGCGCGGGGACCAGAGGAGTTTGAGTCTCTGATCTTTTGTCTGAAGACTCCGGAGGGAGAGTTGCTTTCCGCCGGCTTGGGAAGCTTTTAGTTGGGTGATGTGTTGGTGGCGCTTGGGGTTGTGTTTTTTCCCTCTCTCTCTCTCTCTCTCTCTCTCCCCTTTCCGTTCCTCTGTTGATTTACTCATTCTCTTATGTTTTTTCAGCACGTAGTTTTTGGAAATTTTTTTGCTGGTTCAAAATGTTCTCAAAAAGAAAAAAAAAAAATCCAACAAAAAAAAAAAAAATAAAAAAACGAGGACGCGAAGGCGGGAGGGTGTGGGGAGATGAAGGCCCCCTGTCCCCATCCTGCTCGGCCGTCATTTCGTTGTCGGCGGCTGCGGTGGCATCTCCCGGCGCGTCTCCGGCGGGCTCGCTCGGTCCCTCCTGCCCGCCGCCACTGCCACCGCCGTCGCCGGGGAGGGAAGGGCGCGGCGGGGCCATGCAGAGCAGTCCGGCGGGGCCCTACACGTACCACTCGTTGAAGTTGGAAGAAAGGCCGCTGTGGCCGCCGCCGCCGCCGCCACTGCCGCCGCCGCCGCCCCGGTGCACGGCGGACACGGCCGCCGCCGCCGCCGCTGCCGCCGCCGCCGCCGCAGGGGAGAGGTTGTTGGTGCTCTGCGACTCGGCGCTAGGGGACACCAGCCCCGGGGGGGTGGAGGACTCGTAGCCGGAGCTGGCGGCCGGGGAGGATTCGGAGCCTTGCGGGGACGACTCGTGCACCTGGGGGGCAAAGGCAACACGGCCGGGTGGAGGGGGGATGGCGAGGCCGCGGCCGCCCCCCGGGCGCGCCCCCCGCCGCCGGCCCGGCCCTCCGCCGCCCCTGGGGCCCGCGCCCGCCGCCCGCCGCCCCGTCGGGGCGCCCGGTGCGGGGCGGCCGCCCTCCCGCCTCCCGCCGCCGGCTGCGGGGCCGGGTACCTTCATGTGTTTCCGCAGGGAGCTGGGGTGGGTGTAGGACTTGTCGCACATCTTGCACAGGTAGGGCTTATCCGAGGTGTGGACGTGCATGTGCTTCTTGCGGTCGCTGCTGTTGGCGAAGCGCCGGTCGCAGCCTTCGAACTCGCACTGGAAGGGCTTCTCCCCTGCAAGAGAGCGGCGCAGCAGCGGAGTGAGCGCGGCCGCCCCCGCGCAAACCCCGCGCAGCCCCGCGCCTGTTTTCCCCGCCCTCGCCCTCCTCTCCCAGTCGCTTCGTCCAGCAGTTTCCCAAAGCAAGAGGTCGGCTGTATCCCGGTACCCGTATAGCAGGAGGGCCGCATCGCTCACGCGTTGCCCTGAAGCGAGGCAACCCCCGTCCCCCACCTGGTTTTCCTAGCAAAACCCGGGGGATATCCCAGTCCCGGCATCTTGCCTGGTTTTATTTCGACCGGTACCGACACACATAGTCAGCCCCGAAAGAGATTGAAGAGGAAAGACGATTAAAAAAAAAAAAAAAAAAAAAAAAAAAAAAAAAAGAGCAGGCATCACCGAGCCGTTTCGCCTCGGTACCAAATCCGTTATCCCGTTAAACTGGAAACCATTACCGACAGATTTAAGGCCGGGCATATTGTTTCGTGTGTGGATATTCGAGATAAACGCACATCCGCTGGGAAAACTAAACGTCTGTAAAATACTTCATTTAATTTTCATAGGGATTCCTCTCGCCCGGCTGCCAGGACTCCAAATGCCGGGGAGTACTTTGGAGGTGAGAACTCCACATTCCCCCGCCTTTAGAGGGGGAAGCATTTAACATTAGATTCCATTAGCACCTAAATTGTTTCTTAAAGACATCCGCTCAGACACAATGACTTCAGTGCAGGCATCTCATGCAAATACATTTCTCAAATTTTAAACCTTGTTAAAGCTCGTCTCGCACCTCGCATCGGGCTTAGCACTTGAGAAAACAATAGGCCTCGAGATTTTTAGCCTTTCTCCGGGTAAATATTTGGAGTGGAAGTCGCTAAAATATTTGGCCGTCTTTTATGAAATAGTCTGGCACGGTTTGAGCCGGCAGGAGTAGTAAATGAATAATAGATGAGGCGGGAGGATGCGTTTATTTTTGTTACCCTTCGGCTCAGGAGATTTTCCATCAGGAAAGCCTGTGCTCCCTCGACCCTCTTCCACCTGATTTGGGTGGAAGTTTCCGAACCTCAAATCCTCTGTTCCCTATTACATAATTTAATAAACTGTTGCAAAAACACTTAAATCACATCGAGTGAGACTTTAAAAACAATTTTTTAAATGAGAAAATTTTATTGCCTTGCTCACACCATTTAAATTTAATGGAAAGCATTCCCAGAAAGGGACTTTTTGCCACTTCTAACGAGATTTAGGACTAATGATTGATTTTGCACATATTTATATAGTTTCTCTCGGTATCCATAAATAAAAGCCATGCTCACAAGCGCTGAAGTTGTATGCAAATAGATTGCGTAGAGCAAATGACTAAGGCGTTTCAGATGGATGGATGGATGGACGGACAGATGTCTTCCCGTATTTTAGCAAGACGGCAAAATCTGGTCCGCACCGCATTCCGCTTTTCTGCGGAAAGATTCCGCTGACCCTCAGCACGAATCTACAGCTCTCACTCCCAAATTAAAACAAATTAGTAAAATATCCTTTCGAAATCTGGAATGGAGGGGGGAGAGGGTGTATGCTGCTGGGGAAGAAATCAAAACAAACGCAGCCATGTGATGAAGAGGGTTTAAAAAAATAAACTGAAAGCTTATTTTATCACTCTCCTAATTTAACATCTTTCCGTCTGATCTATCCGTTTACTGTCTATCTGTTTACATATATATACACACACATATATAGGCAAGGGCAGACGGAGGAAATCTGCCGAAAGAAACCCGAATTACCTGTGTGCGTCCTTTTGTGAATTTTGAGATTTTCTGATCTGGCGAAAACTTTTCCGCAGCCAGGGAAGGGGCAGGGGAAAGGTTTCTCTCCCGTGTGCACTCGGATATGATTGACCAGTTTGTATTTCGCTTTGAAAGGTTTGCCTTCGCGGGGACACTCCTCCCAGTAGCAGACATGGTTGCTCTGCTCGGGTCCCCCAACGTGCTCCACCGAGACATGGGTGACCAACTCGTGCATGGTGCTGAAAGTTTTATTGCAACTTTTTTTGGGGTTGTTCAGCTGTTCGGGATCGATCCACTTGCAGATGAGCTCTTGCTTGATGCACTGCTGCCGCATGTAGCGGAAAAAGGCACCTGGGTGGTGGTGGTGGTGGGCTGCCATGTTCATGCCCATATTCATATTCATGGGGCCGTACTGGTTGTGCAGCTGAGCGGCCGAGTAAGGGTCAGTCCTGGGGCTGGAAACCTGGCGGTACTGATCCGACCGGGCGAATACCTCCCCCGGCAAGCCCAGTCGCATCTGCCCGTTGAGAACATTTTGGGAGGCGTGGGGGCCGTGCTGGTCGTGGATGCCCGGGAAGAGGAGGTGGCTCTGAGCGTCCGTGTGCGGGTGGTGTAGGCTGCCGGCCGCAGGGCCGAAGATGCCGTGCTGTCCGCCGGCCGGCGACGAGTCCCCGAAGCCTCGGCTGCGAAACAAGAAGTCCCGGGTAGAGTTGAAGGGCGCCCCGGAGTAGGAGCCGACATGAGCGGCGTGGGGGCCCAGGGCGGCGGCAGGGTAACCGGGCGCCTGCGAGGTGAACGCCGAGCTCTGCCCGGGAGAGAGGTCGTGGGCGCCGGCGTTGAGCTTGAAGGCGCCCATGTGCGCCGCCGCCGAGTCCACGAAGCTGTTCTGCGCCGCCAGGCTCAGCTCACGGTCCTGCATCTCCGCCGCGGCCGAGTGGTGGTGCCGGGCGAAGGTGCCCACTCCGAGGGCCGGGAACTGCGGGCCGGCGTCCAGCAGCATGGTCCGCGCCGCTCCGGGGACGCAGCCGCTGCCGCCGCTGCCGCCTCCCCGCTACCGCCTCCGGGCTGCCGCCGCCCGCCCGCCCGGGCGCGGGGCCGCCGCCGCTCCGCTTCCCCCCGGCAGCCGCCGCGTCCCCGCGCCGCCGCCCGCTCCCGCACCGGCCCGATGCCGCTGCTGCCGCCGCCGGCGGAGTCGTATCCGGAGCCAGGCAGAGCAGAGTCCAAAGGCGAGCGGAGAACCAAAGTGTATTAAAGGAGCTGAGGCGGGGGCGGGCAGGGGAGGGGAGGGGGAGCAGGGGAGGGACGGGGCTGGGGACGGGGGGGGGGCAAGGCTCGCCTCGCCGTTCCCTGCGGCACACACGCACGCACACACACACTCACACTCACACACAGACCCGAGCACACGCCGCCGCCGCCCCCCCGCTTCCTCCGCCGCCACCGGGATGTCAGCGCCGCCGACCCCCGCCCGCCCGCCCGGCCCCGCTCCGCTCCCCGCGTGGGCCGCGGCCCTCCCCGCCGCCCCGAGCCCCCCGCCGCTCCCGGGCCTCCGCTTCTCGTTTTATCCTCCGCCGGGCATTAGCGGTGTCTCTCACGGAGAAAAACTTGCAGCCGCGGGTTCCCACGGAGCGAAGGGACCCGGGGGGTGCCCCGCGCCGCGCTGCCCCCGCCCGCCGTGGCGGAGGGGCGTGAGGAGGGGGGTGCCGGAGGCGGATTAAAAACAATAAGGGCGGCAGTGGGGGTGGGGAGGGGAGGCAGGGGGCGGGAAGGGGCCGGGGAGTGCCGGAGCGCCGCGGCCGGGGCGGCGGAGTTGCAGCTCCGCTCCGCCCGGGTCCTCGCTGCCTTTCGGTCTTCTGTTTATTTCGGTGGGCGCTGCTGAGGCGGCGGCTTTTTATTCCCCCCCCTCCCCCTCTTTTTCTTCCCTCCCTCCCCCGGCCTCTCTCCTTCTCCCCGCCCGCACTGGCGGCTCCTCTCCCAACGCCGCCTTCACCCGCCGCCCGGCCGCTCTCCCGGCTCCCGCTCATTGGCCCGAGCCGCCCCGTCCATCCGGGCGTCCCCGGCCACCGGCTAATGGCGGAGCGGCCGCCCCGAGCCCTGCCCGCCCCACCGCCCGCCCCGTGCCCCGCCGTGCCACCGCCGATCGCCCCGCGGCCGCCCGGCCCCCGCACGGCACGGCCCCGCTCGGCGCCGGTGGCCGCCTTCAGCCCCGCGCTGCCGGTGGCTTCTTGATTTTTTGGGGGAGTCATACCCTCCCCCGTCCGCCCGCCTCCCCCGCGGCGAGGGGAAGGGGTGGCGCGGGGAAAGGCGCGCCGATCTCGGAAAATATCGATGTACGCTTTGGCATGTGATCCTGCCTCGGGAGGCAAACAAACAAAGCGAGGGGCTTAAAATATAACCCCTGCAGCCCCTTTCCCCATTTCGGCTAAAGCAGATGAAGCCTGTGGTCGATAAAGGGAGCGAAGGGGGAGTCAAATAAAAGTCACGTTGACGGGGCGAGGGTGGCTGGGACAAAAAAAAATCAAATAAAAATTAAAATATAAGAGGGAACGGTCGCCCTGACTGTTTGGGCTTTTAAACCACTTATGTGGGAGCAGCGAAGTCGATCTGCTTGTGTTGTGAATGGTATCTGAGAGCTGATGCTTTAGGACTTTTTCTTGTCTTTTCTCTTTCTTGAAAAAGAAACAAAAACAAACCCGAAAAAAAAATTCCCTACCCAAAACCCCACCCTGCCATTGTTATTTGGAAACCGGATTCTTACATGGCAGGAATAAAAAAGCATAAAGCCGGCACACACACACACACACACACCCGCACACACACAGAGCAAACAAGTCCCCTTCCCCTCCCCCTCCAGTAAATACACGTCTGGCCCCTGATTCGGTTTGTTTTGTAGTGGCTGAAAAATAATCATCTCGGGGGCAGTAGCTCACCAATAAATAAGGCTTTGTAAAAATCAAAGCCTGGCATAACATTTGCCGTCTTAAGTACCCTGCGTGAAACCTTGCGTCTCCATACCCATCAGTTCTGTGTTTGGCAGAGAAGCAACCCAAAACATAGGGGTTTGTGTGGTTTGGGAGTGTTTTTGGAATTCTCTCTTCGACGTTCCTTCTTGTGACTCCTCATGGCATTAAATCCCACATCAGACACAGGCAGGCTCAAACCTGGACCCACAGCGTCCAAGCAGCAGTTTTACAAGGAGAGATGGATGGATGGATGGATGGATGGATGGATGGATGGATGGATGGATGGATGGATGGATGGAAAGTAGGAAGGCAGGAAGGCAGGCAGGCAGGCAAAGGTAACACTGCCTACCATCTAAGGTCTTTCCCATCATTGTCACTAAATGGTTAAAATATTTCCAAGACTGTCCGAAAGTAAAATGTGCTGGTACTGGACATCAGTCTTTGAACAGGGCGAGTTTAAATTGGGAAGGAGTGGGATTCCTTCTAATCTGAAATGGGCAATAGGAGATAAGCCGAATATTAATGAAGAGCTGCACCTCTGATGCCAACAGCCTTTTTTCTTTTTGCTCGCTGTCATTCGGTCCTGCCTTTGCAGGCAGAAGTGTCTGCTCCCCAGATCTTGCCTTTCCAGGCTGTAGCTTGGGAGCATATGCTGTCCTTATCCTGACCCCCCCCAGGCTCCCAGGAACAGACCGCGAACAAATTCTATTTTCCTTCTCTGAAAAGATTTCGAGGCGGAGGTCTGAGAGGAGTCCTCCACCGTTGCTGGGGATTTCGAGAGCCCAAGCTGAAGAGGAATGCTTGGTCTCCTGCATCGTCTGCCTCCAGATTAGTGAAAAAATATACACACAGAAAACGTTTGAATACACTCCCCACCCGGTTTAAAATAATTTACTACATCTGAGATGAAAAAAAAGAACAATTATGGGCAAGAAAATTGGCAGTTCAAAACAGTTTTGGAAAAAAATAATAACAAGGGTGAATATTCATACAAATATCTACCTTCTGGATTCCTTCCTTCCTTCCTTCCTTCCTTCCTTCCTTCCTTCCTTCCTTCCTTCCTTCCTTCCTTCCTTCCTTCCTTCCTTCCTTCCTTCCTTCCTTCCTTCCTTCCTTCCTTCCTTCCTTCCTTCCTTCCTTCCTTCCTTCCTTCCTTCCTTCCTTCCTTCCTTCCTTCCTTCCTTCCTTCCTTCCTTCCTTCCTTCCTTCCTTCCTTCCTTCCTTCCTTCCTTCCTTCCTTCCTTCCTTCCCTCCTTCCCTCCTTCCCTTTTTTTCTTCCTTCCCTTTCTTCCCTTCTTTCCCTTTCTTTCTTTTCCTTTCTCTGTTATTCATTTTTTCTCTTTCTTTATTATTTTGTCTCCTTTTTCTTTCTTCTCCTTACCTTATTTTTCT